>NC_056730.1:36905292-36925292 GCF_019279795.1 Protopterus annectens
TCATCTTCGACTTTGGTGACTGCCTCAAAGAAGTCGATCAGGTTCAGGAGGCATGATCTGCCTTTCACAAACCTGAACTGGGTGGGATCCAGAGTTTGGATGTTACCAATGTCTTTGTTTATGAGTTCCATGATGATATGTTCCATGGCCTTGCAGACCAGGCTCGTCTGGCTAATAGGTCGATAGTTCCCGGGATCAGTGGTGGATTCCCCTTTGTGGAGTGGGATAACTGTTGCTGTGCGCCACTCAGTGGGCACAAAGCCTGATGCAAGGCTATTATTGAACATGGTGCTTAAGTGGAGAGCCAGTTTGTTCTGAAGTTCATGTAAAACGCAGCCTGGAATTTTGTCCTGTCCCATGGATGCTGTGTTTTTGGCTTTAGAGAGTGCAGCTTTTACCTGCATAGTTGTGATTACAGGGACTCTGCATTCTTCCTGTATAGATATGGGCCCTTTAGGGGGTGAGGGGGGGGGGGTAAAGTTAGCACTGAACCTATCTGCCAGGATGTTGGCAATATCAGTTGGTTCTGTAATTTTCTTGCCTTTGTGCTGTAACTCAGAGCAGATCTGGGTATTGCCATCGAGATTCTTGACATAGCTATAGAATGCTTTGTGGTTGTCCTTGGAATAAGTGGAGATTTTTTTTTCGTAGCTAGCTTTGGAGGATCTTATAAGGGATCTCAGCTTCTTACTGAGGCTGACCAGGGAGCTCCTCCACTCATGGGATTTTACTCTCTTTTGCAACAGTTTCTTCCTTCTGTTGTACAGTTTGTTTATGGCAGGGGACCACCAGATTGGCTTCCATTTTTGGAAGATAGCGTCTTGGTTCTGTTTGGGATAGCACAATCCATGCACTCGTGTAAGTGCTTATAGAGTGCATTTGTGTAGGATTCAGCAGTTGTAACTGTATTGTCCATCTGCATGGGTATCATGAAGTACACCACTTCTGTCTTAAGAAGTATGAAGTTGGCTTTGGAGAAATTTTTTACTGTGGTTACCTTAATGAGGGGTGGGGGCGGGATGTGGATATCAAGGGTGATTAGCTTATGGTTGGATCGGACCAACAAGGAGTTGACTTCAGGTGTGGAACACCAGTCACTCATGTTGGTCATGACTAGGTTTAGGATATTGTTGCCCCTGATGGGGATGTGGATAAGTTGATCCAGGGCATTGGAGTTTATGAATTCCAGAAAGCGTTGAGCTAAGGAGTTGGTACACGAGTAGTTTTCCCAGTAAATGGTGGAATAATTGAAGTCGCCCATTATTAGGGTGTTTGGTTGAACCTTAATATTTTCCAGTACATCAAGAAAAGAGGAGTGGGAATCCTGGGGCATGGTGGGGGATCTGTAGCAAGCTACAATTTGGATTGCAGTTTTGTCCAGAGTTAGTTGCACTTGGATAACCTCGGATGCATTATGCTGAGCAACTAGCCTGGAGGTGTGGATATCCTTAATGAATATGGACACACCTCCGCCTTTGGTGTTCCGGTCCAGGTTACATGGCCGAAAAGTGTGGTATGAGTTATAGCCTGGTAGTGCAGGGGTGCTCTCTGGAGCCTTGAACCAGGCCTCAGTCACTGCACAGATATCGATGTTCTCCATTTTAAGGAGTGCCTCGAGTGAGTGCATTTTGAGATTTAGACTTCTAGCATTGAGTAACATTACCCTCAGCTTTTGCTTGCCTGTTCCTGTTATGGTGGTGAATTTGTTATTTGAATCTTGCCTAAAAAAGGCACTATAGGGGCAGCAAGAGCCTTAGCCAGTATCCGGAATCCCAGCGGCGACAGGTGCAGGCCATCTGTGGAAAAGCACTGTGGTCTGTTGAGCATGTCATCCCAGGCAGACAGATACTGGATCCCCTTAGAATGACACCAGAAGCTTAGCCAATTGTTGAAGTCAATCATTTTGTCCTTGTACTGCGGTATCATTCTGGGCGATGGCAGAATGCTACTCAGGGCTAGGGTCATACCTGCCTGGGCTACAAGAGCAGAGAGCTCTTCCATGTCTCTTTTCATGTAGTCCTGGGAGGTACATCTCAGGTCATTCACAACAACATGGACAATGACAGAGTCATATTTGTACTTGTTGTGGAATGACCTGAGTGTGTGGGTTATGTGGCGGATCCTGGCACCCGACAGGCAGCTGACAGTAACCTTCTCCTTGTTTAGCCTGATGAGTGGGACATCAGTGTGCCTGACTACAGAGTCACCTATGACTAGTGTGTTGGGTACTTTGTTTTGCCTTATTGGCTGTGGTTGAGTGGCACACTCAGCCTGTGGGCTGTGTGTCATTTGGGTTATGTTGGGGGATGGAGGTTTCTTGCGTTTCTGCTTTGGAGGTTTCTGTTGCTTAGACAGATTATTATTGAGAGCCTCCGCGAATGTTTTTGTGTTACTATGTGTGGATTTTGGTGGTGTAGATTTAGTGAGACTATGTGATGAGTGTGGTGTGGTGCAAATGTTTACCTTCTCCTCATGACTGTCAAGTTCAGTCTTGGTTGGAGAGAACTTTACCTCCAGTTTGGCTAGATAAGTGCATCTCTCACAGATTGTAGTGTTGGGTGGTAGGAGGAGAGGGTTGTCTGTGTAAAGTTGGAGTACATCATAAGCAAATGACAATTTCAGTTGTCAAAGGGCAGTAAGGGACAATGCTTTAAGTGTGATACACTTCTACTACTGTAGGAAAAGAACTATACTTTTTTCTTCATTGATACTTCAGGTTTGTCTTTCTTCTGGTAAGGATCACTTATGTTAGTTTGCTTGCTATGCTACAAAATGTTTCATTTGATTGCTGAGCAAATATGAAAAAAGAAACAAGGCTTGGATCACAGATGGCACATTAAACTGTGGTCCCATTTGCCTGAGTTTGTGATTGCTCAGGGTGGTATAAAAGATCCTTTGTTACTTATAAAAAAAAAAAAAAGAGTAGGGGATGCTTTATTAACACATATTCGGTATGTACTCCAACAGTGTTATACTCAAAAATAAGATTTACAAAATAATAAAAACAGTAAAACAAAATAATAAAATTCTCTGAACAAAATCTGAAAAAAATATTAAGCCCTACTGCATCCATAAATTGGTCTATGTTTCTCCATAAATAACACATGCTTTATTTTTTCACAGTCTCAACATTAAACCATTATTTACCAAGTAAGACGTGCCCATATCTACCCCCAATATTTTTCACACAGTTCACATAACAATATTTTAAAAATTTCTCTTGTATTTCCCTGATGCCCCGGCTACATTTTCATCAGTCAGTATGAATACCACCTGAGGTCTCAGATAAAAATAGTCTATGCTCAGTAGGACTGACGCCGTCAACAGAAGCTAAAAACAATTAACTATTTACCTGATTCAGAACCACCCAATTTGGATCAATTTGAGCATCACCTTCAGGATCTAAAATCACAGTCTGATAAGCTCTGAAGTCAGTCAGTGCGATCTCTGCATTTTCAGGGCAAACATCGATCCTGTCAATTACTTTGTCTTGGTCAAAGTCACCTTCGCAGATATCACCAATTCCATCATCTGTGTTCATCAAAGAGAACATGATTGAATATTAAGTAAGCTGGGAAGCTCTTATAAAAAGAGACCAAACATCATTTTTAATGTTTGTTTTTGTTTAAGACAAATGATGGTCTGTACATCAGTTCTAACTCTAAGTAGTTCTTTAAGAAAGTATTTAATAATATATATTAGCACATAATTAAATAACAAAAAAAAAAAAACTTATAACAGCCAGGCCTGGAAAAATATAAAACTATGTAGTACAATGATAAAATAAAGATCCAGATACATGCTGAAATATTGTTGAGCAAGTTCTTAAAAAGGGAAATCGTATATATCTTAATATCATTCTAACCTGCAGTAAGAAATGGTTATAGTTATTCCAGTAAATTAACACTTTGCAATGAAGAGAGACTTGTGATATTTTAAGAGAGACTTGGGATATTTTAAGATGAAGTGCCTCCTGTTCTTGTATCAGAGGATGCAACCTACTGCTCAGAAACAAATGCAGAAAAACGTTTTATATATTGCTTTCTGATTCTTTAGACAAATATATAACATTTCTGATATCTCAAATTAGGTCTGTAAATGGCTTTCATCTGTTTTTTTAGATAAAATGTACAAAATTCCTGATTAACATTGTCAGCATATGGTTAAGAAGCACTTAAATATGTTGTAGATCATAGGTTTTAGGAGTATAATAGGAGCTACTAAATCCTATATATAGGTTATATCCTGCTAAGGGTATAATAACCAGCCAGCTTCCAAAGCTTCAGGGCACTTTTTATGCACCCAAGCCATCAGGCATTTTGAACTGACCTGATTAAAAAGACAAGTTTGGGTATGAAGCCCTTCAGAGCTTTTCTGCCAGCAGAGAACGGGAGGCTGAGCCCAGAAAGCACAATTCTAAGAGAAAAAAATATATATCCACACCCTGGAGGGAGTGTGCAGCTACAGCAGCAAAGATCATTTGAACATCTACTATTATGGTAAGTTTACCTTACACAACTGTACTGTGTTCCTTGTACTGGTCACTGTTGCAGTAGCCATAGCTATAAGAGTAGATGACCATAGCTAATTATACTTGGGAGGTGGAAGGAGAAGGTGCCCCTGGAGAATGGTCCTAGAAAAGCTAGCTCTGGACCTAGTGAAGGAATCAAGCTTATAGTGCTTTGTAAAAGTATGTACAAAGGACTAACTACCAGCTTCTGGAATACTTCTAGAATTCAACCCTTTCCAAAAAGCTATAGATGAAACCAAGGCCCTGGTAGAATGAACGTTGACCTTTCCTGGAATAGTTTTGTTATGGTGAGTATAACAAAAGGTAATAGTCATAGAAAACCATTTGGAAACAGTCTGTTTTGACAAAGCTGTGAACAATCAATCCGAAGTCTAAAAGATTTGGTTGAGTTGTCTGTGGACATCCAAGGTATGGAGTATCCTTTCTCCCTCATTTTTAGGTTTAGGAAAGAAAATGGGGAGATGGATAGTTTGAATTGAAGTAACTGGTACCACTTTAGGCATAAATGAAGGATTAGTTCTCAAAGAAACTCCATCTCTATGGAAAATGAGGTTGGGGTGACTCACAATAAGAGCTTGTAATTCAGATACCCTTTTTAAATAGGTCAGAACAATCAGTAAAATTGTTTTCCATGATATGAACCTCAAGCCAGCCAGATTAGGTGGTTCAAATGGAGCAAGTGTTAAGTTCTGTAAACACAAAATTAAGATCCCAAGGAGAGGCCACAAACCTTCTAAGAGGCCTCTTACACAAAAAAACCTTCCAAAAACATTTTGACATGGGACTGCCTTGAAAGAGAAGGATCTCTGGGCACACCTGCTGAAATGGCCAATATGTGAACCTTGATAAAGGAATTAGAAAGTCCATAAGTTCATAGGTTCATAGGTTGGTACTAGGCTATAGGGCCTATACAAGCCTAGCCATAACAATTCCCTGGCTATTTCTTCCCACAATATTTACTTCCCTGGACCCCTGCCTAGTAGGGTGACTGATATGATCCCCGGGGTAAATTTCCTATCTCCCATCCAGTTGTCAAGGTTTCTTTTGAAGAGGGCCAAGGAGGCACTCTGCTTGATATGTATGGGCAGTCTATTCCAGAGTATGGGGGTCTCTGGGTCAGGAACCTATCCCTCCAGCATGTTTTGTTCATTGTGATGACAAGGTTTAGGTCCCTGGAGCATGTGGCTCTGATAGATTGGGATTTCTTTAAGTGTAGCATGCCCAACAGCTCTGGGTTTGACATGGCCTTGTATGTTGAGAAGAGATCGCCTCTGAGTAGACGATATGTGACAGAGTATAGCTGGAGTTTTTTTTAGTCGGTCAGCATAGGGCATCTACTTTAGGCCTGTGATTCTTTTAGTGAGGTGTTTCTGCAGTCTTTCCAGTTGTTGCAGCTATCTTGTGAGGTACATACCAAACGGGGTGTTGTACTCTATGATGGGTGTAACGAGGGATGAGTACAGTGGGACAATGACCTCCTTTTTTCTGGATGAAAAGCCCTTAGTGATGAGGTGTGCCACATAGAAGGATTTCCTGATTGTTGTGGCAATGCGGTTATGAAAGGTGAGACCACTGTCCACCTGTGTTCCTAAGTCTCTTATCACACTTTCGGTGTTTAGTATACTGCCACCTATGTGGTAATTCATGGGGACATGTTTTTTCCCAAAGGGGATAACTATACACTTCTTGGCATTGAGCTTGAGCCCATGGCTCTGGCACCAAGCATCTGTTTCTGTAAGGTCCTTTTGTAGAATATCCACATCATTTGGGGATTCAATAATGGCTCCCAGTTTGCAGTCATCTGCGAACTTTGTTAGCCAGAGACCCTTAGTGTTGGCCTATACTTCAGAGGACAGTAATTCACACAAATTTTGGAGAACCAGAGAACAACTATCCCTGAATGGGTGCTGGTTATGTTGTTGGCACCTACTAGAACACCTTTTCCATGTGTTAACATATGATTTCCTAGTAGTACACTTTCTTACCTCTATTAGTACCTACGCATAGCCTCAGTAAAAAGGTAAAGGAATTAAAACTTTGTCATCCAAGCAATTAAAAATTATTGATGCTGGAGTATATCAAACATGCCTGTTCTTCTGTGATTAGTGAGAAGCTTGTGGTAATTGCCTCTGGACATTTCTAAAAGAAGGGAGAACCACAGTTGCATAGGTCAGAAGACCCCAGTCCTTAAACTTAGAGCAGCTAGGTTGTAATTGTAGTTTTAGTTACTTTAGTACATATTTAGACACAGGAAAAAAGAAAAAAATATGTTGGTATTAAAAGTTTTTTCCTCCAGTCTGACTGTTCCTACAAACAGAGATGTACCACTTTTCCATACATAATGGGTGTTAAGTTTTTAAAAATGTGTTATTTCATTTTTTAAAAGAAAGATAGTATACATTTTAGAGCACTAGATGGCAGTATTGTCCTAATGGTACAAATGTTTTTATGTTTATTACATCACTGTTGTTGGTGCTGCGGTAGTGTTGTTGCCTCACAGTAAGACGTTGCCCCGTTCGATTCTCAGTTAGAGCATCTTCTGTGTGGCGACATGCGTGAATAGGCGTTCCTTCGTTGAAGGTTGTGCATCAGGCCCGTCTAGTCGGCACGTAAAAATCTACTGCCAATCATTAGTGGACCGGAGTTCCGCTGTGGTGACCCCTAACCAGGAAAAGCCGAAAGACACAACAACAACATCACTGTTGTTTAAAAATTTTAAATGATCAATATTCTAATATTTATTAAATTGCATTTAGCATATTTTTGCAAAAATATCTTGGACACTTATGAGTTTATTTAAGATGTTTCTGACAGTTTTTATTCTTAATAGTTCTTCTATTATTCAATATTGTTCATCTTTTAGTTGTGAATTAACATTATGGATTGGGTATATACGTATGCTTAAGGTTGTCAATTTTGAAATTAGCATATATTGTTAGATATTAGGTATATTAGCTACATTATGTGTATGTCTTTTTAAATGAGCAAGTGTTGGTGATAATTGTTTTTAATTTGTATTTAGGGTCAATTGTTAAGGGTATACACGATTAGAGTATAGTTAGCTTAGTATCTGATGAAGTCCTGAGGACAGGATGAAAACGCGGTCATTCAGTTAATGCATTTGTGTGATTTTTCTTGTCTGTATTAAAATATTTTATTTTCAAGTGTCTTGGTGTACTGTACCTCCAAAGTGTCTACCTTGAGTCATGTTATTTAGGGAGATAATTTTGAAGTTAATTTTGCCAAGGTTATGTGATATGGAAAAAAATAAGTTTATTTTTTAGGATGGAACAATAATTGAGCATATTAGAGCCAGCCTTTAACGAAGTTAAATGTTTCTTGTGTTATTTTTGAAGATGGGTTGGGCTATCAGAGGAGCAAGTAAGAGCTGAATCATCTGTGCATTGTATGAAAAAGGCTTGTTGGTATGAAATATAGAGATTGTTGGGGATATATCAAACAACAAAAGGCCAAGCATAGAGTCTTGGTGTATATCTATGGTAACTGACAAGAAAGGGAATACAGAGCCATTTAACATATTATTGACTGTCAAGACAAGCAGCTTCTGAACCAGGTGAGAGTAACATGTGACTGGCCAAGGGAAGACATTTTGTGTTGGAATTTGCTATGTGATACCATGTCAAAGGCCATAAATAGGTCTAGGAGTAAAAGGATACAAAATTTACCATTGTTCCTAGCTTTGTTGATGGCGTCTAGTAAGGATTAGTGCAGTGATAGTTCTGTATGCCGAGTGGAAGCCATGTTTTGTGCATGTCAAAAGTTGTTGCTGTTGAAGAAGGTTTGAAGAAGTTGCCTCTGGATACTTTCCCCAATATTGTTGAGACAGGATCAGATATTAATGAGTCTAAAGCTGTATATTTCTGTTCAGGTACCTGTTTATGTAGTGGGGTTATATGTGACTTTTTCCAGAGGAAAGGAACATAGGATTCTTGTAATGGGCTATTTACAAGGACAGATACTGGATATGCTATAACACTGGCTGCTATCTTGAGAAATTTAGGTGGGACATTATCAGTGGATTGTTTGAGATTCTGAAATAACTTTTTATATATGAAGTAGGGGCAGTTTTTAAGCTGAAAGGTAGTGTAATAGTGAGAGAGATTTGGGGTAGGGGAATTATGGATGCTAGGGTTGTTTTGGTAAATGCAACTATGCTATCTGCTTTCTATGAAGAAGGCATTCAATGGGATAGCAAGGGTAGAGGTTAGGTGAATGATTTGGATTGGTTTTTGTTCCTGGATATATTATGGCTTTTTAATCACTGTTTACATATTATTGAAAGGCTTCTTTAAACTCCTGCAGAAGTTTTCGTGTTTTGTTCATTCATCATTATTCCAAGCCTTATCATTGTTGTGCATAACATTTCTAATACTGTTAGGCAGGAATCATGAATGGTTTTCACTCTTTTTCCTCTAAGAGGTGCTAAGTTATTTAGAATATTTAAGTATATTGTATTGAAAATGAGGAGTACTTTATCCATGCAAAGGATTTTTGGGTTAGACCAGTTGATGGATTCTAGTGCTGATTTGAAGGTGTCTGAGCTGAAATTTGTGAGATTATGGGTCCATCTGTAGTTGTGTTGTTTAACATGATGGTCACTAAGGGAGTTTGCAGTGGTTTTTGGGGTGGTATATTTAGGAATGTCAGACACTATTATCCAGTCTAGGGTGGAGCTCTTGCCATAAATTGAATTACATCTACTGTGTGAGGTGATTAGCCATGTAATGCCATGTAAGTTAATACTAAAGCTGGGAAACTTGGATGTAATGTTATGCCAGTCAGTATATTTATGTTTCCCTATACACTTTTTTCATTAGGAAAGGCATTGGATATCCAGTGAAGGATACCTTTTAAAGTATTTATATTGTTTCCAGGGAGGTATAGAGGGCAATGATATGAAGTTGTTTTTTACTATTTACGTTGAGGTATGGAATGAGTATTTCTGACTTGTGGACTTTGGGAATATTATTGTTGAAAAGATTTAATTCATATAAGGTGGAGTATAGGATGGCTATACCCACAGCTTTTTTGAGGATTTAGTCTGTTTTATGTTGTTATACCCAGGAGAAGTATTTCAATGTTTTTTATGTTGGGCTTTAACTGTGTTTTGGTAATAGCCATAATATCTAGAGTATATTACTATATCCATGCATGAATCTCTGTAATGTCATTACATATACTATGCATGTTTAATGATACTATGTGTAGTTTTTGTTTTTTTGTGTGAGGAAAATGGGTGTTGCAGTATTGAGGTGGGAGGTGATTTTTCAAGTTGTGTTATGGTGATTGATTGGACCTGGATTTGTGTTGATGTCTCCACAATGAGATATTTTATGACAGTACAGGCAAGACAGGGATGTTCTTTTTGAGGCAATGTTTATTTTTTGCTTTTAGATTTGGATGGGTCTGACTGCATTCAAAAATTATATATTTGTAGTACAGATTGACAGAGTCTTTGAAGAGGTATGGTGCAATTAAGGTTTGGAAATGGTGGCCTTGTTTAGTGGTATGGATGTTGTTTGGTGGGCTGATTCTAGCTGTGACTGCTGATGGTAGTCTGTAAGGTTACATAGTAAGGTGAGAAATATTGTTAGAGTTATGTAGACCATCTTTGCAAGAGACAAAAAGGATAGAGTAAATGTGTTAAAAAGAGTAAAAACTAAGGGAGATTAAAATTAGAGATTAGAAAAGAGAAGGAACAGTGGGGGGAGTTGTTTAGGACTGGCTAGGACGAGTTGTAATTGGAGTAGTATAAGAAGAGTACCTGTAAATGTGTTTACGTGGAGGGAGAGGTGATGACAGACAATTGGATGGTAAAGAGGGATTTGTTATATAGAAGAGTGTGGAATATCATTGCGGCTATTGGTTGGGTTATTTGTGAGGTGTGGGAGAGTAGAGTGTGTGTGGAGAAGGAGGTGCTTGGTAGAGTAGATAAGGAAGGGATGAAAGTTGACTGGTGGCATGTTTAGTGGAAGATAAAGATGAACAGCTGTGTTTAAGTGGAGGGATAGAGGAGAATGGTCAAATGGGTACTGAGCAATTCCACCTCTCTTAGGTTTTGGATGACTGTTCTAAAATGATGTCTCAATTTATAAGTACATGAAATGCAAACTGTGAAACAGAGTGGGATCTAAGGCCTAGTTAAAAAAGTTCACTGCAGGGAAAAACATGATACTGCTGAAGGAGAGTTTGGGTTTGTATAAAAGAAGGGAAAGGTGGGTGGGAATTGGGGATAGGGTAGGGGAGTAGCGAAAGCCCTACTAATGGTGAATGGAGTAGTCACAAACCCCTAGAAGCAAAATGCCTACCAGAATGTTTCTGATTTTGTCTCATATTTTGTCTTGATTGCGATAATGTTTCATACTTATTATGGTTCAGATAATACATATTAATACAAAAAACTGCTGTTGTATTACATTTTTAAGTGAATTTCAGTTCATAGGTTCATAGGTTCACAGGTTCATACTAGGCTATCTGCCATAGGGCATTTATAAGCCTAGCCAGAATGTGTTTGGCTTTCGCCACCCATTTTAAATTTATTTTGCTATGCCCTTTTTCGAGGTTAGTATACTGTGCCTCTGTCTAACAGTGACACAGAAGTAATACCCGGGGTATACCTACAATCTCCCATCCACTCATCAAGATTCCTCTTGAAGAGAGTCAATGAGGGACTCTGCCTAACCTGGACTGGGATTTTATTCCAGAGTGAAGGGAGCCTCTGGGTTATGAATCTGTCCCTCCAGCATGTCCTATTTATTTCAGTGCTGAGGTTCAAGTCTCTCGAGCACGTAGCTCGATGGGATTTGGATTTTCTGAGGTGCAGCATGTCCATTAATTCCGGGTTGGACATGGCTTTATACGTCAGGCACAGATCGCCTCTGAACAGGTGGTATGCCACTGAGTAGAGCTGGAGTTTCTTTAACCGGGCAGCATATGGCATCTGTTTGAGCCCTTTGATCCTCTTGGTGAGGTACATTTGGTGTTTTTCCAATTGCTGCAGGTGTCTGGTAAGGTACATCCCAAAAGGGGCATTGTACTCAATTATGGGCCTGATGAGGGATGAGTAAAGAGGCACGATGACGTCCCCTGATCTAGATGTGAATCCCTTCATGATTAGGTGGGCTATATAAAATGTTTTTCTAACCACTTTGGCCACGTGGTTATCAAATGAGAGATTGCTATCAACTTGGGTCCCCAGGTCCCAAATTACTTCTTCTGTACTTAATGGATTACCACCTATGTGGTAATTTGTGGCCACTTTGTTTTTGCCAAAGGGGATGACTATACACTTTTTGGCATTTAGCTTGAGGCCATGGCTCTGGCACCAGTTGTCTGTTTCTATGAGGCCCTTTTGGAGAATGCTTGTGTCGGCTGGAGAGTCAATTATGGCGCCCAGTTTGCAGTCATCTGTGAACTTGGTCAGCCACAGTCCTTCCGTGTTGGCCTGTACCTCCGAGAAATATATACCAAACAAGAGAGGTCCCAGGACTGAGCCTTGTGGGACACCACTTGTAACTGGTTTGGAGTCTGACATGGCTCCAGCAATTCTAACCATATTTATGAGGTCCATGATGATCCTTTCCACAGCTTTGCAGACTAAGCTAGTCAGGCTTATGGGGCGATAGTTTCCAGGATCTGTTGAGGCACCACCTTTATGGAGAGGGACCACTGTTGCTGTACGCCACTCTTTGGGCACATATCCTGTAGTAAGGCTGAGACTGAACAGTAGTTTTATGTTTGGGTTTAGCTCTTCTTGGAGTTCATGTAGGACGCAGCCCAGGACACCGTCTGGTCCCATTGATGCTGTGTTTTTTGCTTTGGAGAGGGCGGCTCTTACCTGAGCATCTGAGATGTCAGGGGGGCAGCACTCTGCTGGGATAGATATTTGCCCTTTTGGTGGGGAGGGGGGGGAGTTTGCGCTGAACCTGTCAGCTAGGATGTTGGCAATGTCTATGGGTTCGGTGTATTTTTTGTCATTTTGGACTAATTCTGAGCATATCTGGAAATCACCCAGGTTCCTAACATAACTAAAGAAAGCCTTAATAGTTAAAAACTGTGTTTGATCTTGGACCTTTGTCTATCATTATTTTTGGTTTTGTCGCTGATTCTTGAGCAAAGAAGTGACAAGATAAATTCCCTTGTAGTAGGTGGCCCCACACCCATGTCCTTCCTCCTGGATGTGTAAATGCAGGAATGGCAGTCATTGTTGGTGTCATCCATGGATTTACCTTTATACCCTACAGGTGGAGTTATGGCTCTGAATGGCATCATAGCAGAGCAGTTCCACCTCTCTCAGCTCTTGGACGACTGTTCTAAGATGGTCTTTTAAATTATAAGTACTTGAAAAGCAAACTGTGAAACAGAGTGGGATCTAAGCAGTCCTAGGTAAAAAAAAGTTTATTGTAGGGAAAAACATAATACTGCTGAAGGAGTAGTTGAAAGGATCATGACAGATGTTAGTTGAAGAGTATTCAGACTCACTATACCACCAAGGAGTTTATTTAACAATGTATGTATGTATGTGAATGCATGTATATCTGTTTGAGAGAGTGAAGGTGAACCAGAGACTGGATGTGATAACTAGTGCTTTAGTTTCACTTTGTTCTCAGGGTTTATATACGACTTCAGGCAATGTTTTACATTCATCAGCAAGGCATTCTGGGTAACCAGAAATACGTAACTTCCCAGAAAAGCAGCTACTTACTTAAATTGTAGTTTAGTTTCAGTACTACATCATGTATGCTACCATTCAGTGTAGTTTTCCACCTGAAAGACCTAACTGAACTTCTCTTTCTTGGAAATATTGATCTCCTGCTGGTATAATTAGTAAGTTAATGTCTCATCTCATCAGAGCCTGTGTTTCCTTTCTACTGTTATGATGGCTTAGTGGTTAACTTCTGTGACTGTAGTGTACAGGGTCCTGGGTTTGTGCTTTGCAGAGGTTGTTTACTGGGGTTGGGATGGTGGCCTAATGGTTAAGATGTTTGCCTTGTAAACACAAGGTGCAGGGTTTGAGTCTCACAAGGGATAACTGGCTAGGCTTAAAATGGCTCACTAGGGCAGTTAGCCTAGTACTAATCTATAAACCTATGAACCTATGTAGTAGCCTATACATTAATTCAAGTAGTGTGTTATTCCTAGGTTCATAGGGAGTTACTTGACTATCTTCATGTGAACCCTTTAAGCCTAGTAAAGCTTACCCCAAATTTACCAAAATATTGTTGATGTGTCAATACCCCAAGGAATTTTACAGTTCTGCTACAGGTTTGTGCACATTAACTGTTCACATGCTGTCCATGTCTATGGATATAGGTGCCAAACCAAAACTAAATTTGTGACTTCCCATCCATTGATTCAAATTATATTTGATTAGGGTTAGGAGTGAGCTTTGCTTCAAATGGATGGGAAGCCTGTTCCTGTGAAGGAGATAGCTTTGTGGCCTAACCTGACCAATGAGGACTTTACACTAGGGGAGTACATCATTCCCTCATGTTTGTGAGGACCAGGTTATGGATATTTCCACCAATGGTGGGTGTGCAGACTAGTTGTTCAAGGATGTTTATGTTAACAAAGTCCTGGAATCTTTGGGCCTGCATGTTTGAGGTTGTGTATGATTCCAGTTAATGTTTGGGGTAGTTAAAGTCATCCATGAGTACTTTGTAGTACATTCAAGTAAGTGGTATGGCTTCCTAGGTCATGGAGGGGACCTATTGCTTGCAAGTACATGGAATGGGAATCTACCTATTGCAACATTCTGTTTGACCAGCCTTGAGATGTGTTCATGTTTGATGTAAACTGAGACTCCTTCACCTTTAAATCCTGCCGGTGCAATAGCTATTCTAAATGTGTGGAAAACATTTTAACCTTGCACTGCTGGGATGCCATCTGCAGCTTCAAACCAAGTCTCAGTAACTGCACAGATGTATATATTCTCCAGCATGAAATGAGCTTGGAGAGAGTGGAACTTCTTGTCCAGACTCCTGGCATTGAGCAGTAAAACCTTTACATTATTCTGAGTTGGTTTAGCTATGTTGGTAGGTATATCAGGTTGGCAATGCCTGAAAATTATACTAAGGGGTGGGCAAGTCTTTAGCCAGTATTCAAAAACCTAGGGAAGATAGGTACAGACCATCCCTGTCAAAGGAGATTAATATAGTACCTCCTTGGAGTGACACTAAAAACTAAGTCAATTATTAAGGCCAATTATCTTCTGTTGGTACTAAGGCATCATTCTTGGAGAAGGTACAATGCTGCTCAATGCTAGGCTCACAGCGACTTATGATGCACCATCTGAGAGCTCTATCATGTATCTCTTGATAAACTCCAGTGAGGTATGTCTCAGGTCATTTACACCCACATGGACTATGATGGAGTCATACTGGTACTTGTGTGTGCAGAGATTTCAGTGCATACCTGATCTGGTGGATCCTTGCCCATGACAGGCAGCTGTCCATGACTCTCTTCTTACTCACCCTGGTGAGTGGCACATCTGTGTGTCTCAAAATAGAGTCTTCTATGACTGAAATATTGTGTTGTCTGGTGGTTTGCCTTATGGGCTTAGAGGTTGAGACACCTGATGATGATGTATGTGCCCTGGTGGATGTTGCCTTAGCAGAGTGCTCCAGAGGTTGCTGATAATACTTGCATTGGGTGTGACATCTGGGAAGTCTTTGAGGTTCTGGAAGATTAAATTAAAGAGCCTGAGCATATGTGGGTCTATACCATGTGTAGAGGGTGTAGAGTTTGTGTCACTGATAACCTGTTTGGTGGTGTTTGTGTTGGTAAGTGAGAGCCTCATCTCCAGTGAAAATGTGTAACTACATCTCTCATTTGCCATATTGGTTTGCTTTAGAATTAGGTTACTGCCTATATGCATGAGGCAGTTGCTACATTGACTAAGGATGCTGAACTCCACCAAGCTGGCTGTGGTAGGAAAGTGAAAATCCATGGTTATAAATCATTAATTTGTTCTTTTTTTAACTAGTGGATAGTGCAAGAGAGACTAACAGGTGGCTGTTATTTATTTATTTTATTTTTCCTTTGTTTACTAGGAAAGTCCAAATGGGTTTAGCTAAACTCCCATTCAGAGAAGGCCTGGGGAGAAAAGCTCCGCAGAATTTTTACAAAAATTAACAAGATTACACATAGAATGACAGTGTACAGACAATATACAGATAATATACAGTTAGAGGAGAAGGTAACATTCAGCTGTCTATTAGGTGCCAGAATCTGACACATAAGACATGCACTCAGGTCACTCCCCAATAAGTATGACTCTGTCACTGGCCATGTGGGTGTGAATGACCTGAGATGCACCAACCTGGACTACATGAAAAGAGACATGGAGGAGCTCTCGGATTATGTGGCCCAGGCAGGTATGATCCTAGCCCTGAGCAGCATCCTACCATCGCTCAAAATGATACCGCAGTACAAGCAGATAATTATTGACTTTAACAATTGGCTAAGTTTCTGGTGTCATTTTAAGGGGATCCAGTATCTATCTGCTTGGAATGACATCACTGACAGACCTCAATGCTTTGGCCTGCATCTGTCACCCTGGGTTTCCAGATACTGGCTAAGGCTCTTGCCATCCCTATAGTGCCTTTTTTAGGAGATTTTCCAAAGACCAAATTACCACCATAACAGCTATAAATAAATGTAATCTGAGGGTCATGTTGCTCAATGCTACAAGTCTAAATCTCAAGATGCACTTGCTTGAAGCACTCCTCAAAATGGAGAACATTGACATTTGTGCTGTAACGGAGACCTGGTTTAAAGCAGCAGAAAGCACCCCTGCACTACCAGGCTATAACTCATTCCACACCTTTCAGCCCCAGAACATGGACAGAAGCTCCAAAGGTGGTGGTGTCTCCATATTCATAAAGGATATGCACACCTCCAGAGTAGTAGCCCAGCATAACACGCCTGAGGTACTTCAGGTACAACTAACATTGGGTAAGACGGCGATTCAGGTCATAGCCTATAGGTCCCCAGCCATGTCCCAAGACTCTCACTCCATGTTCCTAAGCAGTCTGGAAACTATTAGGGTCCAACCCAACACTCTCATACTAAGTGACTTCAACTACTCCTCCATCAACTGGGAAAACTACTCATGCACCAATAAGCTGGCCAAACGCTTCCTGGAATTCATCATTTCCAATGCCCTGGGCCAGTTCATTCTTACCCCCACTACAGGAAGCAACATCCTTGACCTGGTTATTAAAAACATGGGTGCCCATGCTCTACACCAATAGTCAGTTCCACCCTGGTTAGATCCAACCACAAACTAATCACCATGGAAATCCACATCTCACCCACACATCCCGCAAAAGGTAACCACCATGAAAAACTGCTCTAAAGCTGACTCTGGGCTCCAAAAAACAGAGGTGGCTAACTTCATAGCACCCATGTCAATGGAAAACAGATGCATGACTGTGGAATCATACACCAATGCACTGTACAAACCTGTAAATAAATGCATGGAACTAGCCATACCCAACAGAACCAAGATGCTCTCCTCCAAAAAAAGGAAGCCAATCTGGTGGTCCCCTGCCATTAATAAACTCTACAACAGAAGGAAGAAACTGTTGTAGAAATAGGTGAAGTCCCAAGACTGGAAAAATACCCTTATTAGCCTCAACAAAAAGATGAGATCCCTTCTCAAAGCCTCTAAAGCCAGCTATGAAGGCAGAATTGAGGCAGACACTAAAAACAACCACAAAGCCTTATATAGTTATATCAAGAATCTCCACGGCAATACCCAGGTTTGCTCTGAGTTACTGCACAGTGGTACCTCCTATACTAAGCCAACAGATATTGCCAACATACTGGCTGACAAATTCAGTGCCAACTTTACTCCTCTCTCCCTCCCTAAAGGACCAATCACAATACTGGAGGAATGCCAGGCACCCAGCCTCCTAGATCGAGGTAGTGGCCTCAATGAAAGAGCTTCATTGACACCTGTTTTGAAATCTAGGAGGCTGGTTATTAGTTAGACCAGCCTGATAGGCATCTTTGAATTTATATATATTCTACACTCTTTAGTTCTTATAGCTAGATTAGTGTTGCCTCTTTTCCTCATGCATGTTAGTTATTATATAATATACATCATTAGACTGACATGGCTCTTGTGCAATCATGTCCCTCAGGTGCCTGTGTCCCAGATATAATAGTGTCATATAGTTTTTATACTGTTTTTTTAATATATGTTAGAAATTGTATAATTTCATCATGTACTATTGGACCGCTGAGACTCATTAGATATTTTAGATGTATATGTTTCATGATTTATATTTAGTTCTGTCTTAATTATAGATAGATGCTTTTTTGATGTTTTCATTGTATTGTTCATTGACTTTGCCATATATATGAAAAGTATAACTTTAAGGCTTGACTTGATTGATCGACAAATTAATTTCATTGGTTTACAGGTTTTATAAATATGAGTGTTTAGGTTTTGGTAACCCAGCCACTGGGGATGCACAAGCCAGTGCATTTATTTGTGCCGGTCCCAAGCCCAGATAAATGGGGAGGGTTGCGTCAGGAAGGGCATCCGGCGTAAAACTTCTGCCAAAAATTACTGATGCGGAGAACTTTTCATAATTGCATACCGGATCGGTCGAGGCCCGGGTTAACAACGACCGCCACCAGTACTGTTAGCCAACAGGGTGCTGGCGGAAATTGGGCTACTGTTGGCCGAAGGAGAAGAGGAGGGCGAAGGCATGCCCAAAGGCAGGAAGATAGGAGGAAGGTTAGGAGTGTAGAAGTGAGGGTAGGAACTTTGAATGTTGGCAGTATGACTGGTATAGGAAGAGAGCTAGCTGATATGATGGAGAGAAGGAAGGTTGATATATTGTGTGTGCAAGAGACCAGATGGAAGGGAAGTAAGGCCAGGTGTTTAGGAAACGGGTTCAAATTGTTTTATCATGGTGTGGATGGCAGGAGAAATGGGGTAGGGGTTATACTAAAGGAACAATATGCCAAGAGTGTTTTAGACGTGAAGAGAGTGTCTGACCGAGTGATGTTTATGAAGCTCGAAATTGATGGTGTAATGATGAATGTTGTTAGTGCATATGCTCCACAAGTTGGGTGTGCGATGGATGAGAAAGAGAAATTTTGGAGTGAGTTGGATGAAGTTGTGGTGAGTGTACCCAAGGGTGAGAGACTAGTGATTGGAGTGGACTTTAATGGGCATGTTGGTGAAGTGAACAGAGGGATGAGGAAGTGATGGGTAGGTATGGTGTTAAGGAGAGGAATGCAGAAGGTCAGATGATTGTGGATTTTGCGAAAAGGATGGACATGGCTGTGGTGAATACGTATTTTAAGAAGAGGCTGGAGCATAGGGTGACGTACAAGAGTGGAGGAAGATGCTCACAGGTTGATTATATATTATGTAGGAGGGCCAGTCTGAAGGAGATTGGAGACTGTAAAGTGGTGGCAGGGGAAAGTGTAGTTAAACAGCATAGAATGGTGGTATGTAGAATGACATTGGTGATCAAGAAGAGGAGGAGGAGTGTGAAAGCTGTGCCAAGGATTAAATGGTGGAAGTTAAAAAAGGGTGATTGTGAAGTGGAGTTTAGGGAAGAGTTAAGACAGGCACTGGGAGGCAGTGGAGAGTTACCGAATAGCTGGGTAACTACAGCAGAACTAGTAAGGGTGACTGCTAGAAAGGTGCTTGGTGTGACATCTGGACAGAGGAAGGAGGATAAGGAGACATGGTGGTGGAATGAGGAAGTACAGGAGAGTATACAGAGGAAGAGGCTGGCGAAGAACAAGTGGGATTGTCAAAGAGATGAAGAAAGTAGACATGAGTATAAGGAGATGAGGCGCATGGCAAAGAGAGAGGTGGCGAAAGCTAAGGATATGGCATATGGAGAGTTGTACGAGAGATTGGACACTAAAGAGGGAGAAAAGGACCTGTACCGATTAGCAAGACAGAGGGACAGAGCTGGGAAAGATGTGCAGCATGTAAGGGTGATAAAGGATAGTGAGGGAAAGGTACTCACAAGAGAGGAGAGTGTGTTGAGTAGATGGAAAGAGTATTTTGAGAGGCTGATGAATGAAGAGAATGAGAGAGAGAGAAGGTTGGATGATGTGGGGATAGTGAATCAGGAAGTGAAACAGATTAGCAAGGAGGAAGTAAGGGCAGCTATGAAGAGGATGAAGAATGGAAAGGCTGTTGGCCCAGATGACATACCAATGGAAGCATGGAGGTGCTTAGGAGAAATGGCAGTGGAATTTCTAACTAGATTGTTTAATGAAATTTTGGAAAGTCAGAGGATGCCTGAGGAGTGGAGAAATAGTGTTTTGGTACCTATCTTTAAGAATAAGGGTGATGTGCAGCGCTGCAGTAACTACAGAGGGATAAAACTGATTAGTCACAGCTTGAAGTTATGGGAAAGAGTAGTGGAAGCAAGGTTAAGAAGGGAGGTGATGATTAGTGATCAGC
>NC_056730.1:36930292-37070292 GCF_019279795.1 Protopterus annectens
TAGGAACGGTGTGTGGAAACAGAGATAAGAAGAAAGCTGGTATTACTACTACAAGTGTGTGAGGAGGGGGTTAGGCAGTGAGTAGGTACAGTGTGTGTGAGCAGAGATAAGAACAGAGGTGGTACTAGTACAAGTGTGTGTGGGGTTAGGGAGCGAGTAGAACAGTGTGTGGAAACAGAGTGTGGGGGTGGGTTAGAGAGTTAGTAGGAAGTGTGTGGGAACAGATACAAGAACAGAAGTAGTACTAGTACATGTGTGGGGGTGGTTTTGGGAGTGAGTGCAGTTTAGGAAGAGCTATGCAGTAGTGAAAGTGACATGGGGAAAGTGAGAGAAGGAGAGTATCTGGGATTGGGTGTAGCTTGGTTACGTTGCAGGCTAGGTACACACAGACTAGTAGTGAGACCAGTCTATAGTAATAAATGCTTGGAAGTTACTGAGCTAACCTATGGGAATGCAGGAACACAGCCATTTGGCCATCAGATGTGATTTTGTTTTCTGAAAGGGTTTAGCTCTTGTATTGATTTTGGTGTTAATGGGATGTAGTTCCATGCTTTGCCAATATTAGTTGAATACAAGGAGTCTCCTGCATTATTGTATGCATACCTTTCAACCTGAAAACATCAAAAATCTGGACAAAGTGAGAGATGCACTTACATAGCCAAATTGGAAGCAAAGCTCTCTCCACCCAAGATTGTGCTAGACAGTCAAGAGGAGAAGATTAACACCCGCACTACACCTCAAGCAACACATAGCCCTTCTAAACCCACACCACCAACACCCTCACATAGCAACACTAAACCCTCATATGTGGAGGCCCTAACAGTAGCCTGTCCAAGCAACCTGGACCTCCGAAGCTGAAACGCAAGCACCAGTCACAACCAAAGTGTCACAGAGCTCACAACACCAGTGTGCCACCCAACAACAGTCCCTAAGGCAAGACAACATACCCAACACTTTAGTCATAGGTGACTCTATAGTCTGGAACACTGATGTTCCACTCACCAGGCTGAACAAGGAGAAAATTACAGTCAGCGGCCTGTCGGGTGCCAGGATCCGCCACATAATGCATGCACTCAAGTCACTCCACAACAAGCACAGATATGACTCTGTCATTGTCCATGTTGGAGTGAATGACCTGAGATGTACCTCCGTGGATTACATGAAAAGAAACATGGAAGAGCTCTTGGATTATGTGGCCCAGGCAGGAATGACCCTAGCCCTAAGTAGCATCCTGCTTCACCCAGAATGAACCACAGTATAAGGACAAAATGATTGACTTCAACAATTGGCTAAGCTTACGGTGTTATTCAAAGGGGACCCAGTATCGGTCTGCCTGGGACGACATGAGTGACAGACCATGATGCTTTTCCAGAGATGGTCTGCACCTGTCACCCCTGGGATTCAGGTTACTGGCTAAGGCTCTTGCCACCCCTATAGTGCCTTTTTTAGGTAAAGCTCAAAGGATAAAATCACCACCGTAATAGGTACAAGCATGCAAAATCTGAAGGTAATGCTACTCAATGCTAGAAGTCTAAACCTCAAAATGCACTCTCTTGAGGCACTCCTAAAAATGGAGAACATCGATATCTGTGCAGTAACTGAGACCTGGTTCAAGGCTCCAGAGAGCACCCCAGCAATACTAGGCTACAACTCTTACCACACTTTTCGGCCACCAAACCAGGACTGAAACATTAAAGGTGGAGGAGTGTCCATATTCACCAAAGATATTCACACCACCAGGCTAGTTGCCCAACACAATGCATCTGAAATTCTCCAGGTGCAACTAACACTAGGTAAGACTGCAGTCCAAATTGTAGCTTGCTACAGATCCCCCACCATTCTCCAAGATTCTCACTACACCTTTCTAAACATACTGGAAAATATTAAGATACAACCAAACACCATAATACTGGGTGATTTCAACTACCCTGCCATTAACTGGGAAAACTACTTGTGTACCAACACATTTACCCAATGGTTCTTGAAATTCATAAATTCCAATGCCTTAGATCAACTAAATCAGTAGTCCCACCAGGGGCTCCAATATCCTAGACCTGGTCATTACCAACATGGGAAATCGATGCTCCACACCTATGGTCACCCCCTCGTTGGCCAGGTCTTACCATAAGCTAATCACCCTTGACATCCACATCCCTCCCCCACCCCCAGTAAGGAAACTTCTGAAAAAAACATCTCCAAAGCCAACTTCAAGCTACTCATGTCAGAAGTAACAAACTTCATGACACTCATGCAGACGGGAACTGAATCCTACACTAAGGCACTGTACAAACACACCATTCATGCATGAATTGTGCCATCCGAAATAGAACCAAGACACTCTCCTCCAAAAAAAGGAAGCTGATCTGGTGGTCCCCTGCCATAAACAAACTTTACAACAAAACAACGAAACTGTTGCAGAAAAGTGGAAAATCCCAGGATGCAAAAAACTACCTTACCAGCCTCAGTAAGAAGCTGAGATCCCCCATAAAATCCTCCAAAGCTAGTTATGAAAACAAAATTGCCAAAAATTCCAAAGACAACCAGAAAGCATTCTATAGCTATGTCAAAAATGTAAATGGCAATGCTCAGATCTGGTCTGAACTACAACAGAACGGCATTAAATATACTGATCCCAAGGATATTGCCAATATCCTGACAGATTGATTCAGTGCCAACTTCACCCCCCTCTAACTCCCTAAAGGGCTCACCTCAATACCGAAAGATTGCCAAATTCTGGTAATAATGACCACACAGGTAAAAACCACACTCTCCAAAGCTAAGAACACAGCATCCATGGGACCAGATGACATACCGGGATGTGTACTACATGAAATACAAAATGAACTGGCACCTCACCTAAGTGTCATGTTTAATTATAGCCTCACCTCAGGCTTCATGCCCACTAAGTGGTGCACAGCTACAGTTATCCCACTCCACAAGGGGGATCCACCTTGGATCCTGGGAACTACCGACCACCCCATCACTCTGACAAGCCTGATCTGCAAGGCCATGGAACATATTATCATGGAACTTATAAACAAAGATATTAGCAGCCTTCAAACACTGGACCCCACCCAGTTTGGGTTTGTGAAGGGATGATCTTGTCTCGTGAACCTGATTGACTTCTTTGAATCAGTCTCCAGAGCTGTGGACGAGGGTAAGGCAGTCCACACAGCCTATCTGGACCTCACCAAGGCCTTCAACACCACCTCCCACTCTGGAATCATAGATAAACTTACTAAGCTGGGCATTAATCCCTACATCACTCAATGGGTTGCCAACTGGCTTACTGAAAGAACCTACAGTAAAAGTAGCCGACTCCAAATCCAGCTCCAGACAAGTGACAAGTGGAGTACCTCAGGGTTCAATCCTGGGACCGCTCTTGTTTGGCATCTACTTCTCTGAAGTACAGGCCAACACTAAGGGACTCTGGCTAACAAAGTTCGCAGATGACTGCAAACTGGGAGCCATTACTGAATCCTCAAATATGTGGATATTCTACAAAAGGGCCTTACAGAAACAGATGCTTGGTGCCAGAACCATGGGCTCAAGGTCAATGCCAAGAAATGTATAGTTATCCTCTTTGAGAAAAAACATGTACCCATGAATTACCACATAGGTGGCAGTACACTAAACACCAAAAGTGTGATAAGAGACTTAGGGACACAGGTGGACAGTGGTCTCACCTTCGATAACCACATCACCACAACAGTCAGGAAATCCTTCTATGTGGCACACCTCATCACTAAGGGCATTTCATCCAGAAAAAAGGAGGTTATTGTCCCACTGTGCTCATCCATTATTAGGCCCATTATAGAATACAACTCCCTGTTTGGTATGTACCTCTCAAGACATCTGCAACAACTGGAAAGGCTGCAGAAATACCTCACTAAAAGAATCACAGGCCTAAAGCAGATGCCCTATGCTGACCGTCTAAAAAAACTCCAGCTATATTCTGTCACATATCATCTACTCAGAGGCGATCTCTGCTTAACATACAAAGCCATGTCAAACCCAGAGCTGTTGGACATGTTACATTTAAAGAAATCCCAATTCCTCAGAGCCACATGCTCCAGGGATCCAAACCTTGTCATCACAATGAACAAAACATGCTGGAGGGATAGGTTCCTGACCCAGAGACTCCCCAGACTCTGGAATAGACTGCCCATACATGTCAAGCAGAGCGCCTCTTTGGCCCTCTTCAAAAGAGATTGGATGGGAGATAGGAAATTCACCTCGGGGATCACCTCAGTCGTCCTGCTAGACAGGGAAGTAAATATTGTGGGATGAAATAGCCAGGGAATTGTTATGGCTAGGCTTGTATAGGCCCTAGGGCCAATAGCCTAGTACCAGTGTATGAACCTATGAAAAATAGGTACAAATCTGTATGCTGATTAACATAAAATGTGCATACATAATTATGTAATTCCTCCCATGCCAACAGAGTTGTGGGATACCAACTTTTAAACACAAAATGAAGAACAGACAAAATATGAAACATAAAATAAACAGAACAATAGTGTTTATTTTAATTAATATTTGAACTTGTATCAAATTTTGAACTTGTGCAAAACTAAAATGTAATCTTCTTTTACAAAAATAAACTGCGTCTAAGGCCATACCGTTCGGAAAAGTGAAGTATCATGAAAACAGTTCATATAATGACCAAAGTTGTAAATGTTAAAAGGAGGCATTTGGTATGCTGCTGTAAAAGCTATTGATGTTCATATGCAATTTCAGACTGCAGTTAAATCAACAACTATGATTTTATACCACACTACTTAGTAAAAATAACACATTCACTACTCTGAAGTATCTAAAACTATCTTTCCTTATAGTGCAAGCAGCAACTTTTAGACTATGAAAGCAACATCATATACAAATGCAAATAAAAAACTCAAATCAGCTTAAAGTAGAGGAATGAAGTCAAAAAGTAATGACATACATTTGAGTTTCAGACTTCAAATCCTTCAGAAAAATGTATGTTAAAACAAACCCTATTACTCTAACAACATTCTAAGTTTATAAGTGGAATATTTGAAATATGTCCCTATTTTTGGGCCTTTGTCCACCAATTTTGTGAGACTTTGTCCAGATTCTTTGCACTAAGAGGTTGAAAGGTATGGTGTACAGTCCTACAGTGGAAATGTTTCACTTAGTAGCTTGTGTTTGAAACCACTGAGGATTTAGAAAACAATGACCTAAAATAATACACACGTACATAATACATAAGAATATAGGATCAGAAAATGAATATTCCGTTTTTCTTTCCTATTAGAATTCTCATACTCAGTTCCCCAAATATGAATTCAATCTGCCCTTAAAAGTTGTCAATAGCAATAGCATTATACAGGATATCAAGTGCACTGGGGTAGTTAAATCAAAACTAGAGCCATAGCTGGATCATCTAGTGCCTGGTGCCATTCCACAATCCAGCACTCCTCCTGAACTGTAAGTTGAAGAGCACAAAAGCACACGCATACGAGTACATGCACACACACACACACACACACACACACACACACACACACACACACACACACACACACACACACACACACACACACACACACACACACACACAAAAAGATCCCTTTCTACAGAAACTCTCTGGGACTCTAACATTCCAAGCCAGGTCTTTTCTGGCAGTCTTTCCCTCAGGTTATGACTCACGAAAAAGCCAGGTCCTTTTCACACACCTCAACACTAAGCCGAGGAGCAAAAATGTCATCTTTATAATTTTAAACAATGTAAAAAATACACTTGCAGCATAGCAAGTAGCTTACAACAACTTACACCAGCTTCAGTCCTGACTCCATACTACAAAAACAGTATCAATATTAATTTCGGTCCTGGCCCCCCTGGGTACCGGCATCCAGACACAAGTGAATGCGATACTGCACTACTGATCGATCGGATCGGCATTTACAGATAGCACCTCCTAACACCACTTAGGGCATCTGCTGCCCCCTTCACACCACCTTAGCTACAACCATTGATTCTTCTAAGACCTTTACAACCCTATAAAAACAAAGTGAATAGGCAGGTACAAAAAAAAGTTTTCAGCTTAGACGGTGATGACACAGCAGTCGTCCCACTTAAATACAACTGCATTTTTTTAATTCTTTTGCTTACCCAGAGGCTGAGCTGCAAGACTTGGAATTGGAGCTGGAGAAGTAAATTATATTTTCGTCATCCTGCCTGCAAACAAAGGTGGGTGCTGGGCGAACTCTGCAGATTTGCGGAACTTAAGTTGTATGTACAGCTTTGCTCCACTCGCTGATGCTGCTGCTGCCATATTCCCTCCAATTATAGGTTCATAGGTTGGTACTAGGCTATCAGCCCTAGGGCCTATACAAGCCTAGCCATAACAATTCCCTGGCTATTTCTTCCCACACTATTTACTTCCCTGGACCCCTGTCTAGCAGGGCGACTGGCATGATCCCCGGGGTGAATTTCCTTTCTCCCATCCAATCGTCAATGTTCCTTTTGAAGAGGGCCAAGGAGGCACTCTGCTTGACATGTATGGGCAATCTATTCCAGAGTCTGGGGAGTCTCTGGGACAGGAACCTATCCCTCCAGCAACTTTTGTTTATTGTGATGACAAGGTTTAGATCCCTGGAGCATGTGGCTCTGAGGGATTGGGATTTCTTTAAGTGTAGCAAGTCCAACAGCTCTGGGTTTGACATGGCCTTGTATGTTAAGCAGAGATCGCCTCTGAGTAGACGATATGCAACAGAGTATAGCTGGAGTTTTTTAAGGTGGTCAGCGTAGGGCATCTGCTTTAGGCCTGTGATTCTTTTAGTGAGGTATTTCTGCGGCCTTTCCAGTTGTTGCAGATGTCTTGAGAGGTACATACCAAATGGGGCGTTGTATTCTATAATGGGCCTAATGAGGGATGAGTACAGTGGGACAATGACCTCCTTTTTTCTGGATGAAAAGCCCTTAGTGATGAGGTGTGCCACATAGAAGGATTTCTTGACTGTTGTGGCGATGTGGTTATCAAAGGTGAGACCACTGTCCACCTGTGTCCCTAAGTCTCTTATCACACTTTCGGTGTTTAGTGTACTGCCACCTATATGGTAATTCACTGATACATGTCTTTTCCCAAAGGACATAATTATACATTTCTTGGCATTGAGCTTGAGCCCATGGCTCTGGCACCAAGCATCTGTTTCTGTAAGGCCCTTTTGTAGAGTATCCATATCATTTGGGGATTCAGTAATGGCTCCCAGTTTGCAGTCATCTGCGAACTTTGTTAGCCAGAGTCCCTTAGTGCTGGCCTGTACTTCAGAGAAGTAGATGCCAAACAAGAGCGGTCCCAGGACTGAACCCTGAGGTACTCCACTTGTCACTTGTCTGGAGCTGGATTTGGAGTCGGCTACTTTTACAGTGTGGGTTCTATCAGTAAGCCAGTTAGCAACCCATTGGGTGAGGTAGGGATTAAGGCCCAGCTTAGTAAGTTTATCTATGATTCCAGAGTGGGGGATGGTGTCAAAGGCTTTGGCAAAGTCTAGATAGGCTGTGTGGACCACCTTACCCTTGTCCATGGCTCTGGAGACTGATTCAAAGAAGTCACTCAGGTTCAGGAGACAAGATTGGCCCTTCACAAACCCAAACTGGGTGGGGTCCAGTGTTTGAAAGTTGCCAATGTCTTTATTTATAAGTTCCATGATAATACGCTCCATGGCCTTGCAGATAAGGCTTGTCAGACTGATGGGATGGTAGTTTCTGGGTTCCAAGGTGGATCCCCCTTGTGGAGGGGGATAACTGTAGCTCTGCACCACTCAGTGGGCATGAAACCTGAGGTGAGGCTATGATTAAACATGACACTTAGGCGAAGTGCCAATTCATATTTTAGTTCATGTAGTACACAGCCCGGGATGTCATCTGGTCCCATGGATGCTGTATTCTTAGCTTTGGAGAGTACGTTTTTTACCTGTGTGGCCATTATTACTGGAATTTGGCAATCTTCCGGTATTGAGATGGGCCATTTTGGGGGTGAGAGAGGGGTGAAGTTGGCACTGAATCGATCTGCCAGGATATTGGCAATATCCTTGGGATCAGTATAATTAATGCCATTCTGTTTTAGCTCAGAGCAGATCTGAGCATTGCCATTTAGATTCTTCCAAGTCTCCAACCTAATCCAATAAGCAGTCTGCCTAACGCCAAAGCTGATGTCATATGCATGGCCCTGTATGCTGGCTATGTGTGGTGACATCAGCCATAAATTTAAAGTTGTAGTTAAAATAAAATTGAGAAAATCGGGAATTAAAGGGGGCCACTCGGAAATTGTGGCACCCCATTATTTTACCCTCAAAACTGGTAAATACTGAGGAATTCAGTATGGTTGAGAGGTATGACTGTATGCTTTGCTGACAGTGAGAATCAATTTATATAAGGGATTCACTTGTACTTGCAGGGCTGTGTTCCTTTGAGCAGCTGGGTACTGGGTGATGCGAGAACAGGATGTTGCAACTCCAAGAAACATTCCAGTTGTGATCCTTATCAATAAAATAAAATACAAAAATAAGTGTTTTTATCAAAAGCTGTATAATTTGTACATGGCAAGGGGCTATCTCCACTCTATGACATTCTGATTCACATTGCTGCAGAATGGTATTTAACTCACTTAAGTATTTTATGTATCAAAGATTAAAATATTGACGAACAGGTGAAATTTCCATGGTTCAGCTTTTAAGAAATGGAAAGAAATCATACTACAATAAAGACAAATACAAACCATTAACAGGGTAAATTCTTCTGAGGCAGCTGCCAGTTTGACTGCTTCTTTTATGTAAACATCTAAGCAGAACATAACTCAAGCTGCAACCTCGTCCTCTTCATATAGTCTTGCATCTACCAAACACTACAAGCTTAATGATCATGCTAGAAGAAGGGCAGCCTTTGGATGCACAATGTTGCAGGAAATTCTCTCTTCTATCTACCACCTTGGATTTAGTCGTCTAGGATTTTGTTCTAAAACTGCAGTTAGAACCCTCCTTGAAGAAACAAGAAGGGTTGTATAAGGTACTTACCACAGTGGTCTTTGAAGGAGATACTCTTGCACACTCTCCCCCTAAATGTCTGGAATAGATTTGTGTGTTCGTGTTTAATCTGTCTATCTATATGGAATGATAGAATTATACAAGTGTGTGTGTGTGTGTGTGTGTGTGTGTGTGTGTGTGTGTGTGTGTGTGTGTGTGTATATACACATGTATACACACATATCCAAAGACAAAATAAATCACCAAAGCAGTTAAAGGACTTCAAAACACCAGAAATACAGTCCAAAAAAGTAAAACAAAGAAGTCCAATGCCCTCAAATAAAGAAGTTTAATAAAATAACAAAGCTTTTAAGTAAAAACACAGATGAAGAGTTCTTACTTGAAACTTTACTTTATTCTTCTTCTTCTTCTTTCGGCTTTTCCCAGTTAGGGGTCGCCACAGCGGATCACCTTGTCCGCACATTGAATGGCAGTGGAGTTTTACGGTGTCGAGTTGCCAGCCCGGCACCCAACCTTCCACAGAAGGCACACTCACACGCACACCTAGGGCCAATTTAGAGTGTCCAATCCACCTGCAGCATGTCTTTGGGATGTGGGAGGAAACCGGAGCACCCGGAGGAAACCCACGCAACCACAGGGAGGACATGCAGACTCCGCACAGAAGGCACCCCAGCTGAGGATCGAAACGGAGAACCTCTTGCTGTGAGGCGGCAATGCTAACCACTGCACCACCGTGGCCGCCCAACTTGAAACTTTATTTTATTAAACTTCTTTATTTGAGGGCATTGGACACGTATACACACATACAGTTATCATTTACCTCACTTGAATGCAACCACAAGTTACAACTTTCTTGTTAAAATAACTGCAGATGTTTATAATATATATATATATATATATATATATATATACATATATATAAATATATGTGTATATATATATATATATATATATATATATATATATATATATATATATAGATATATATAGGTATAGATATATGTGGATCTACTTCAAAGTATCAAATTACCACTTCATCGAATCCCACATCATCGAGACAACATTGCAGAAACTGCAAAACACTGAACTTTTTGCCCTTTCCCCACTGTAGTTTAGTCTCTGAGTTGGTATATTTAGTTAGGGGGGTATGAGGTGTGGGTTGGTTTGATTTGCTTCGTTTTTTTTCTTTTGTTGGCTTAGTGGTTGTTTTCCTGAGATTAGTTTTCAATGTTCCAGTATTCGATGTTCTGCAGTTTCAGCAATGTTGTCTCAATGATGTGAGATTCAATGGAGTGGCAATTTGATGGTTTGAAGCAGACCCATATTTATTTATCTATCTATATATATATATATATATATATATATATATATATATATATATATATATATATATATATATGCTAGCCATGCACCCCAGGAAGTACCACAGGTTCCTTTCTTGGAATACCATACTAGGGTAAATTTACGTGAACTCATTCAGTCATCTAGACTTAACTTGAAGGAAGCTATGGAGTTACACCACTTGGCATGCAAGATAAGTTTGCTCCACAAGTATGTAAATCTTTGCGTAATGACCTAACCCTCTAAGAAGTCATATTTATGTTACAATATAAGGTGAGAGTTTTGGAGAGTGTATTCCTAACATTACCAGTATTTCTGAGGTAAAGAAAATCTAATAAATCAGGATAATTCCTAGCTCAAAAGGCAAGACAGAGAGTCTGTAGAAGACTTTTTAGCACATCTGTATATCTAAGGGAGCCTAGCCCTTTAATTTTCTTGGTTTGGATATGCTGAGCTAATTACATTTAGGATTTGTGTTTGGTAAGATACATCCCAGTCAAAGAGTTGTATTAAAAGATCACCCCAATAATGCAGCAAAATAAAAGGAAGACCTCTTTGGATCTTGAGGCTATACCTTTGAAGGGGCCCAAGCACAAAACATTAAGGGACACAACTAATGAATAATCCATTAGATAACAATGTACCTCCAGCTCGTATCCTGCGTATATGATCATAGAACCCATTAACAATCTAGTGAGTAATATAGGAGTTACCATCATTTGAGCTGGTCAGTTTCTCAGCAATGCCTGCATGAAGAGTGGTGCTAAATGCCTTGGCAAGGTTGAGAAATGCTGCATGGACAGAATGACTGCTGTCAATGGCTTCACTAACACCATCAAAAAACTCAACCAAATTATACAAGCAAGACCTATCCTTCACAAAACCATACTGATTAGTGGCAAGTATTTGTAAATTACTTATTTTGCTTTTGATGAGATAAGATCCACTTCATGTTTTTATAGTTAATTATTGTGATGCTTATGCCAAGATAATTGATTAAGGTCATTTGTAGCTTCACCTTTATGTACAAGTGTCACAGCTTACTGTTCTCCGTATCTCAGGCATAGACCCTAGAGACAGGCTGAGATTAAAAAGTTTAAGGATGGGTTCAGCACTAACCTACTTTGTACTAAAAACAAGGTAGTTTTGTATATTGTCTGGAATCATGCTGCTATTATATTTTTAGTTTTGGTCATGATTTCCAGGACCTGGTCTATAGTGATAATGGCAGACATCATGTAAAAAACTCAAGGGAAGGGACAGTACAGTATGAAGGAGGAGAAACATATTGAGATAAATTTGTCAGCCAGCATATCTGCTATGGCTTCACTATTAGAGTTAACAATGCCATTCACTCTGAGTTCAGCGTGGTATAAGGCGTTACTTTAATACTGTTAATATAGTTGAAAAAGTCTTGTAATTACCCTTCAAAAGTTACCTTCAGTTTCATACTCTGCTTTACTGTTTTTACTGAGGATTTTAACATCCCTGTTAAACCTGTTTATACTTCTCCTTCTGACAGATGATGGATTTTTTTTTACATGAACCATACAACTTTGTCCACCTATTGCAAGATGTGATTATCTGAGAGTTCTGCCACAGAGGTTGACCTCTAAATTTCCCTCCAAACTTAGGCCTAATATGTACTGCCTTATCTATACATTGATTGAAATAGCTGTAAAAATCATGGAGAAATATGATGGCTTTAGAGATTAGGCCAGCGGGGAACAAAGAAAGCAAAAAAGTCTAGTGGTCAGACTTGACTGAGGAAGGAATAATGTTTGTAGTTGTGCAGTGAAGGCAACTTTTATAAAGACAAAAGTCAAGTATATTTCTGATCTTAGTGGGACCGTGGGAAATTTGATCAAGGAAGTCAGTATTAATAACATCGCGGAAATGCTGTTCATATTTATTGCTAGGTGTTTAAAACTCCCAGTTAATGGAAAGAATACTGAAGTCATCCCGTATTAGGGGATTGATTGATAGATATGGAATTCAACTTGTCAAAGTACCAACTGTGGTCATCAGGTGACATTGATGGGGATCTGTAGTTGGCAATGATGTGGTAATTTACTTTATAACATGTGGCCAAAATGTCAAGGAGCTCAGATTGAGACTCTTGAAATATTTGCTTCTAGTGAACATATAGGAAGATAAAAATAAACCCTCCTCTGCGATTCCAGATTGTCTGAAAGAGTGAAAAATGTTGTACTCTGTTATAGTGTTATAGAGGAAGTACTATCAAAACAATAAAACTCAGTTTGTGTAATAACACATATATAAATGTGCTTGAAAGTCAGGAAAGTCTTCAAATCAGCCAGTTCACTGTTCAGACTCCAAGCCCTAAACACTGCCACCTCTGTCTAGGCTGAATTAGCATTTGTAGGTCGGAATGTCTAACAAATCAACTTTTCCTTAAAAAAAAAAAACACTACGGCAGCAGAAAAGGAGTTAGCCAATATATGAAAGCTTAGAGGATAGAGGCAGTTTGCCTAACCAGTTATCACTTTCCAAACTGACACACAGTGGCTGCCGTGCAGACTGAATATCACCAGTTAATAAGGCAGTACTGAATTTTTTTTCTGTTTGAAGCTATAGCATCTTTTTTCAGAGAAGACAAGCTATTACTAAAAAAGTGTGTTAAATGCCTCAGAAGTATGCATATAAAGCTTCAACTATATTACTCTGTTTCTGCCCTAGGATAGCTCAACAAAGGTCATCCACTCTATTGTGGTCAACAACAGCAGCCTAATCATACTCGGGGGTGGGGGTGGGGGGTTGAGTGACCCAAGGGATCTGGTCACATCTTCAGTCTCGACACAAGAGAGACAGTCGACTAGTTCTATTCCTGCAGTGCCTGGTGAGCAGTGCATTAGTGTTCCCAACTATGGAGTCACATATTAGTAATATATTAACATGTGTGGCTACAGCCTCAGAACTACTTATAGTAATATAAGTTAAGCCAGGGTGACTCACTTTAATTGTGGGGAAAGGTGCGAGTGAAAATGTGTTACAGTAAGTAGTGCCATGTGGCTTTTTAACAACCTCAGCAAAAGTGGGTATTTTGTTAGACAGATGTAGTGTTAAGCAAATTATTGATGGGTGTAGTATGTGAGAGGTTAGACTCCAAACTTAATAAGAAGTTATGTACCTAACATAACGTTCCATGTTAGTTGTCTTCTCTCGTCTTCTTTCTTGCTGGATGGGTTCAGAGCCGATCCTCGGCTCCAACTCGGCACTTGCTAAGCTTGAGAGCTAATTTTACCAGCTCGAGGCAACCCTATATCCCATGATGCAAGGCGTGACTACCCAGATCTCGTTTGGTAGCTATAGAAAAACCCTGCCAGTAAACTTATTCCCCAAAAAGGAAGAAGAGGAACTAAATGTGGAAAGAAACAAAGCAAAGTAACCACTAGATACAAGTGACACTTCCTACTGGAGCCCATAGAAAGAATGGATAGTACCCAGAGAAGAGTACAACGTCAAGGTCTGTCCAGGCTAGGGGGAAGGAGGGAGGGACGCAAGAAAGAAGGCGAGAGAAGACAACTAACATGGAACGTTATGGTAGGTACATAACTTCTTAATGTTAAGTTGTCAAACTCGCCTTCATTCTTGCTGGATGGGACCGCATCCCTAGCACCTCTATCCTGGGTGGCTCAATGGAACAGACTCTTGAGAACTGTGGAACCAAACCTAGCCCTGTCTCTGGAGGCCAAGTCCAATTTGTAATGAGAGACAAAGGTATGAGGAGTGGCCCAAGTGGCTGCCACACAAATGGTGTCAATAGGTAGCCTATCCTGAAATGCTGTAGAAGTGGATAGGCGTCTGGTAGAATGTGCGTTTGGTTTCAAGGGCAGTTGCTTGCCCCTAAGGAGATAAACATGAGAAATGGTAGAAGACAGCCATCTGGATAAGGTCACCTTGGAGACCGGAAGACCTTTCCTGTTTTCTGCATAAGAAAGAAACAGTTGATCAGATTTTCTGAACTGTTTAGTTCTATCCAAGTAATATCTGAGTTGACAATGGACATCCAAACAGTGAAGTTTCTTTTCCGCTCTGTCAGAATAATTAGGGAAAAAAACTGGCAATTCAATAGATTGGTTAACATTCGTCTGGGAAGCAACCTTGGGCAAGAAAGATGGATTAGTTCTTAAAGATACTCTATCTTTGTGGAAAACCAAGTATGGGGGACGGACACAGAGAGCATGAAGTTCAGACACCCTCCTGGATGAAGTAACAGCAACCAGAAAAATTGTCTTCCAGGAAAGAAATTTTAATGAGCATGTAGCAGCCGGTTCAAAGGGGGGCAGAATCAAGGATGCCAGCATTAAATTCAGGTCCCATTGCGGAGGGGGATCTTTGATTGAGGGTTTCAGCAGAAAGATCCCTCTAAGAAAGGCTTTGCAAAGCTTGTGAGACTATGTTTTGATCCACTAAGCCAACATGAAAATTTGAGATCGCTGCCAGCTGGACCTTAACTGTAGAGGAAGAAGAGCCCGACTGAAAAATCTCAGCTAGGAAGTCCAAGACTGACTGCACTGGAGCAGTAAAAGGATCTATGTCCCTGGACTTTGCCCAGAAGGAAAAACGCTGCCATTTGCTAGCATAAATTTTTCTGGTAGATGACTTTAGAGAAGCTACTATGATATCTCGCACGGGATTAGAAATCATAGGGAGCCTGGTTAAGGAAGGAAGTGGAGCAACCAAGCAGTGAGGTTGAGAGAATGAATGGCCTGGTGCAGATGACCCGAATGGTGGGTCAGAAGATCTGGAATTGGATCCAGATGCCAAGGCTGATGATGTAGGGACAGAAACCAAATCTGTTGAGGCCAGTAAGGGGCAATGAGATTCAACTTGGCTCTCAAGACGGTAGCTTTCTGAATCACTTGAGGTATCAGCGGGAATGGAGGAAAGGCATAAAGAAGTCCCCGGGGCCAATCCTGGGTTAGAGCATCTCTGGGGGGATGGCCTGGTCGTGGAAAGAGGGAGAAGAAGTCTGGGCATTTGCTGTTTTGGTGTGTAGCAAAAAGGTCTCAGCAAGGGATGCCCCACTTCTGAAAAATCTCGTCCACTACTGATTGTTTGAGAGACCACTCATGTGGCATGAGAATAGCTCTGCTCAGTCTGTCCGCTAAGAGGTTGGATTTCCCGGGGATATGCGTTGCTATCAGAAACCGATGAGAGGAGATTGCCCATTGCCAAAGTCTGAGAGCTTCTCGACACAGTGGATAGGACCTGGTCCCGCCCTGTTTGTTGATATACCAGACTACAGACATGTTGTCCGTCTGAACTGCAATAGTCCCTAAAGGAAGAAAGTCGCTGAGGACTTGCAACGTTAACAGCACTGCTCTCATCTCTAGGACATTTATGTGCAGATGGTATTCTATGGGTTGCCAAGTCCCATGGACCATCCTGCCCTGATAATACCCCCCCCACCCGATCAGAGAGGCATCCGAAGTAACTGTGGCAACCGGAACTGGGGGAACAAACAGTCGACCCTGATGGAGTTGCGGAGAAGACATCCTCCAGGTTAGGTGTCTCTTGCATGATTGCATCACGAAGATCTCATGGCGCATGGGAAGCTGCTGGAAGGACCACTGGGTGAACAACATCCACTGCAGAAGACGCATGTGGAAGTGAGCTAAAGGAAGCAGTACGATGGCCACAGCCATAAGACCTAGCACCTTCAGGACAAACCTGGCCCTGATCTTTTTGCTGAGTAGTATGATGCGAACATACTTTTGGATGTCCAGAATTCTTTAGTTTGTGAGTCTTGCTGACATCCCGACAGTGTCTAATTCTGTGCCTATAAAGGTAACAGATTAATAAGGAGGCAAGGAAGATTTTTAGAAGTTTATAGAAATCCCCAACTGGTTGCAGGTGTGAAGAGTGTAGTCTCTGGCCTTGCAAAGTTGATGCCTGGTGGTGGCAGAGAGGAGCCAGTCGTCTAGATACGGAAACACCTGGAATCCATGACGTCTCAGGTGAGCCGTGACCGCTGCCATACATTTGGTAAACACTCTGGGGGCTGTAGTGAGACCAAAGGGCAGGGCTCTGAATTGAAAATGACTGGTCCCCAGCCAAAAGCGGAGAAACCTTCTGGAGTGCCTGTGAATTTTTATGTGATAGTACGCATCCTGAAGGTCTATTGAGCACATCCAGTTGTCCTTGCCCAAAAAGGGTAGAATGGACTGAAACGTGACCATCTGGAACCTTGCCTTTTTGACAAACTTGTTTAGTTTGCTGAGGTCTAAAATTGGTCTCCAATCTCCCGTCTTTCTGGGAACCAAAAAGAATCTTGAGTAGATTCCGGATCCTACTTGGTCTGCTGGCACTAGTTGGATGGCTCTTTTTGCTAGGAGCTTTGATACCTCCAGCTTTGCCAACTCCCTTAGACCAGGTGAAACATCCGGGAGGGATTGATGAGGAACAGGATATCTCACGAAAGGGATATTGTAACCCTCGGATATGATTGACTGTACCCATTTGTCTTGAGAAAGGGAACACCAGGCTGTTGGGTACAGCGACAATCTTCCCCCTACTGCCTCCAAGGGTGGACAGTCGGGCAACACCTCAGGGGTGCTGGAAGGGTTTCAGAGAGAGGCTCTCTGCTACCCTGATTCTGCGGACTCCCTCTGCCCCTAGGGTGGCGTCTATTGCTATTACCCCCTCTGCCTCTGGGGGTAAACTGACCACGTGCATCCGGCGTGACTCCCTGAGATTTACGGAACCACATTTTCCCTCCCTTCTGACCTTTAGGATAGGGTCTTGAAGGGGTGGAGAAATGGACTCCTATGGCAGAAAGAGTCTTGCCGTCTTGCTCACACCTGGTCAATGTGTCCTTCACCTGAGGTCCGAACAAAGCTGAACCATCGAAGGGAGTATTAGTGAAGGATGCCTTAAAGGGGTCTGCAAAATTACAAAGCCGCATCCAGGACTGACGCCTAAGTGCCACTCCTGTGCCTGCGGCTCTACTTGCCCCATCAGCTGCATAAGAAATGAGCCACATGGAGGAGTTAGTTATAGAATTTAGGATTCCGAGCTGTGAGGCAATCTTTTCTTGAGCCCCAGCAGCTGACGGATCCTGAACTACCTCACCTAGTTCCCTGAGAATATCTCTCTGAAGCCGGGTAAAGTGACAGAGATAGTTCAGCGAGCGCATGGCGAAGGTCACTAAAGAAAAAATCCGCTTACCGTACCTATCCATGGTCCTAGAGTCCTTGTTAGGAGGATGGAATGGTACAGAAGGATCGGCAAGTTCCTTCTTGGTGGCAGCCGCCACCACCATGGCATCAACAGGGACACCCTTGGTGAGAAACTGCTTGTCTGCGGGGGCCGTGATGAATTTAGAAGGCCTCCTGGGGACTGGTTCCACAGAATCCGGGGCCGCCCATGCCTTTCGAGCCACCACGTCCATGAGCGGGTCGAAAGGCGGAGACACCCAGGAGGTGGAGGGTCGAGATCCAAAAGCCTCCAGGTATACCGACTCATCCTCGGAGGGGTTAATGAAAGGCCAGTTCCCCCTCTGCTTAAGGAGTTCCAGGATGTCTGAAAAGGAGACATCCTCAGAGGGGGACCGTGGGGAACCCTCCGACTCATCTAAGTCGGTATCTGATGTTGTAGACTCGGGGGAGTCTGTGTGCTTCCTCTTGCACGTCCTCTTACGTGGGGGCTCTCCCGAAGGACCAGGAGAAACCTCGGAAGAGGAAGTTCTTCCCAATGGGGAAACCTGGGGCGATGGATCTCTGGGTCCGGGAGCAAGAGAATGGGAAGAGACATCGACAGGCACCGAAGAGGGAGGAGCTAATGGAATTGACCGTTGACTCAGCACTGGGGCTAGAACACTCCTCATCACCTCAAAGGCTCCCCTTCCAGGGAGGCCAGAAGACTCCCGCTCCGAAGAAACAGGAATCCCCGGTCCCACCAAAAGAGAAGGCTCTGAGGCTGATGTCGGTGCCGAGCTCACCAATGCCGAAGCTCCAAGAGGAAGAGCGGGGCCGGACAAGGGTCCGATGCCACTCGCCCCCTCGGAGCCGACAAGGGAGACCCGATGACCGGATCCCTCCAAGGAAGGTCTCATGGAGGAAATCGGAGTCAAAGACGACGGAGCTGACAGGGGAGGTGTCGGCTCCGGCGCACCCACGGTCAACGTTCCGAAAAGCTCTGGCTCCGAACTCCGAAGGAGAGTCAGAGGAGGAATTTCAGGGGGATGAGGGATAGCGGTCATCTGCTGAGACGGGCTATGGAGCATCTGGGCCAGTGCCTGTGACTTCAGCAGTCTACTTACCACCCTCTCCAAGTCATGGTCTGACAGCCTGGAAGACCTTGAAGATTGGCTGTGATGGCTCTGCTCCGAAAGCAGAGGAGATCCCGGAGCCGAGTGAATCGACTCCAGGGAAGGGGACCGAGATCTCTTCTTGGAAGGAGCCATCGGAGCCGAAGACCCTTCAGTTCCAGCTGGAGCCGACAGCTTATCGGCACTAGCCTTAGTCAAAGATACGTTGGCTCCGGCCGGAGCCGACTTCGACATCGGTGCAAGTGTATCGGAGCCAGCCGGCACCGATACCACCATCTCAGAGATAGAAAGATCGGCTCCAGCTGGAGCCGATCTCGACTCCGAAGGAGTTGGAGCCACCGCCGAAGGCTTAGAAGTCACAGCCGGGGCTTTAGGTGGCTTAGAGGGCTTGCCCGACCCAGTCTTGGTCGGGGAGCTCTCCGGCTTCAACACGCCACGTAGGATCAGTTTGTTCCTATGTTCCTGCAGGACTCTCTGGCTGAAGGAGTGACAAATAGCACAGGAGTCCTGCAGGTGTAGAGGCCCCAGGCAGTACACACAAGAAGTGTGACCGTCTGTCAGAGACATCTTCTGACAGCACGAGTCACACCTCTTGAAGCCTGAGACCTTTACTTCTTTTGACATGGTATGCCAAACACAACACAAAACACAGACACACACCAGTCACACAGTTATCTAATAAAAAGGGAGAAAACTGATTAACACACTCACACTTCCTGACAGAAAAATAATGGAAGGGAGGCTTAAGGCCTGAAGGGAGGAAAAACTATCCCTATACAAAGGAGAAAGGGAATATAGGGCAAGATAGGTAGGTATTAGTTAACACTAACTCTTAAGAAAAGGAAATAAGGAAAATGGAAATTTTATTGACTGGACTTTAGTATAAATATACCAAAACTTTACCTGAACTGGTAAAAGGAGACCTCTTTGCGAAGCGGCAAACGAGATCTGGGTAGTCACACCTTGCATCATGGGATATAGGGTTGCCTCGAGCTGGTAAAATTAGCTCTCGAGCTTAGCAAGTGCCGAGTCGGAGCCGAGGATCGGCTCCGAACCCATCCAGCAAGAATGAAGGCGAGTTTGACAACTTAACATCAATTATTTACAACTCTCAAAAGTAGTATCAGTCTCTGGGTTATTCATATGAAAAATCTAAGGGCCAAAACCTTTCATAGGGATGTGAGGGTAGGCTTCTTAAACTCAGATCAATAGCCTAGTAAGTATCCAAGGATCCTTAAAGGTAAATTATTTTTAGTAAGCATGAAGCAGTTGCTACAGTGCGTCAGAGTTGCTAAAGTGACCAACTGGCAGCAGGAGAGGACAGAACAAACTGCAGTCTTATGCCAACAGAGGCCACTATGTGAACGCATATTAATGATTAGTAAATACGCTTAGGAGCAACCCAACATGAAGCAAAATCTTCACCATAAAATAAAGTCTTCAGCATCAGTTGAATAGCATTTCAGTGATGAAAATGACTCGTTCCAAATAAAACAGGATATCTTTAATTCAGGTACATATAAAAAGGTAAGCGCTTTCGCCAAAAGGCTTTCTCAAACCATTACCAAACAAATAATAAAACCATTAGCTGTCTTATATGTAAAACAGTTAATTGAATAATTAATCCAAACATGTCCTTGAAACTGGTATTGGGCATGCATTTCAATTCATGGTTCTTCTGGTGAATCATCCTAGCACTAGGGGAGGAGATATCAGAAATTATGCAGAAAGACTAGAAATCAAATGGATTATTAAATTTAAAGCACATGTTAGTCCAGGCTTGAATGATAAAATTCCATTAAAGCCTGTCTTGAAGAACAGGAAATTAGTAGTTAAATAGATTCAGTACATATAATTTTTATATATCTTTTGTATATATATTTTTTACACATATGCTTTCCATATAATTATGTATATATGTTTTACTTGAATTTTATGTGGATGCTATCTTAAAGTTTGACCTAATATAGAAGGCAATCTCTTTGTATCTAATATGTTTTAGTATATGCCTGTTTTATCTGGCTTATGACTTTAAGTTTAGTAGTGATGTCATTGAGATTAATTATTCAATTAACTGTTTTATATATAAGACAGCTAATGGTTTTATTATTTGTTTGCTAATGGTTTGAGAAAGCCTTTTGGTGAAAGCGCTTACTTAACTTTCTATATGTACCTGAATTAAAGATATCCTGTTTTATTCGGAACAAATCATTTTCATCACTGGAATGCTATTCAACTGATGCTGAAGACTTTATTTTATGGTGAAGATTTTGCTTCGTGTTGGATTGATCCTAAGCATATTTACTTATCTATTTTATTTTCTATTTTGTGTCCGGCTTCGGAGCATTTATCCTTTGGTGGTTAGTTTTTTATTTCTTTGCCTACATATTAATGATTAGTTAAATGGTGGACTGCCACAAATATTAAGTAGAAGGAGCCTTCAACTTTCCTCTAGTTAGGCAATGTTTAAACTCAGACCTCAGAAAAAGGAGAAATGCAGAAAGCTAGTCACATAAATTAAGTCCAAGAATATAGAATGAAAAAAAATGTCATTGTTTTATAAGTAAAATACAACTCAGTACAAAACCAGATGGAAAATGGGCAACAAATAAACAAAATCCAGTTTAGCAGTAGTTAGGAAAACCATCACTGGGAATTGGATTAAGACCAGTGCTTCAGACCTCAATTAATTTTCTTTTCTTCTACAAGTAATAATCAACAAAGAGATTGCCATTGAAAAGAAACAGAACATCTCAAAGTCCTCTTTTTCCTAGTCCTTGGTTGAACTTAATGGACTCATGTAGCCGAATACCCCATTCTGCTGTTGTGGGGTCTTAATGGCTATTGTGAACATTTTTATTATATCTTTGTTTTGTTTTTTTTTTGTTTTATAAAATAATTTTGCAGTCATTTTTCTGTTTGTGCCACCTCTTCAGTCTTCTTTAGAAAATGGTTTTGATATGCACTGTATATATTGTACCTTTTTTAAAATTTATAGAAATATGTTGTTATAAAAGTCTAAGTTGTCATTGTATTGCTGTATTTAAGGATTTTGAACAGTTAAACAAAATTCAGTTAGCAAAGCATGACTCAAACTCAATGTACAAGTGCTGAGCACTATAGAGCACTGACCTACGCAGAGATGCTAGGTAAATACCTTCCTAAAGGGAAAATGCTAATCATCATCAAGGAGAAAACAGGCAATCAGCTGCAACGAAAACTCAAAACAAAGAGCAGGCACTTCAGGCAGGCAGATGTGAAGTGTTACCTCCTCTCACCAGGAAGATCAACCTTAAGCACCAGGTCCAAAAGTAGAAACAATCAACAAATGTCACCCACTTGCTGCCTGGTCTAAACCCAAAAAAAGCAAGGACAGATAACCACAAAAATACAGTTAGCACAGCAGTTTCAATCCCAGGGAAACAAGGGGAATATAAAAACAAATCCAGTGTGTGTGTGTGTGTGTGTGTGTGTGTGTGTGTGTGTGTGTGTGTGTGTGTGTGTGTGTGTGTGTGCGTGCGTGTGTGTGTATGTGGTTAGAGGAGGTAACACTTCCTCTACACAACATGGTTTCCACCCACACCACAGCACAATCTCTGCCCTTCTCTCTTTCACAAACCTGGATAACCAACATAGAAATAATAACAGGTTTGTATCTGCTATATTCCTGGACCTCTCTAAGGCATTTGATATGGTTTCCCACTCCATGCTAATAGATACTCTCATCTCTTTATCCTTTGCCCCTAACACTGCTGCATGGTTTAAAAACTATCTAACAGGCCGTCAACAAGCTGTCCAGTGGCAAGGAGTCTTATCATCTTTACTCCCAACGTCCATTGGCATACCTCAAGGTTCCATACTCGGCCCACTCCTCTTTGCTATCTTTACTAATAACTTACATACCTCTACCCCACAGGCCTCACTCATATAGTATGCAGATGACTCCACTCTGATCTGCTCTGCCCCAACTCTTATAGCCCTACAACATCTTGCCCAAGAATCCTTTTGCTCAGTGGAAAAGTGGATTACAAATATTCATCTTATATTAAATCCCAACAAAACTGCTTGTATTTACCCCAAACAAATCAAAAACCACTCCACTATCCTTCTCCATCCTGTCCAGAAATGGTACTGTCATCTCACCCTCTCTTCACACTAAGCTGCTGGGCATTGAAATAGATAACAACCTCCATTTTGATATCCATATCTCCCAAACTATTAAAAAGGTACACAAAAAAAATGTGCTCCCTATACAGACAAAAACGCTTTCTATCACATCAGGCTCAGGTCACCCTAGCCCAAACCCACCTTCTTTACACACTAATGTATGCAGCACCTGTTCTCACCTATGTTAGAAAAACTGATCTTGACAAACTTGAGTCATGTTATAACACTGCCAAGTTTGCAAAGAATTCCCTCTTTAGAACACACCATTGTATACCTCTCATGCAACTTAAGTGGCTTGAACTCCCACAGTTATTAACCTACCACCATCTAGTCATAGCTTATAGCAACCTAAAATATCCTGACAGAACTCCAGCCCTTAAGGAACTAATAAGTAACCACATACCAAATCGATCTCTCCACTCTGCCAACAAATCACTCCTCTCTATCTCCACAGCTAATGACACAGCAGGTAAAGCTCTATTTTCTCACAGAACAATCTCCCTCCCTCAGTTACTTCTGCATCAAACACCAAACAATTCAAACATTCCCTTAAGACTCATCTTATTAGTTCCTGGTTATGTCCATGTGTCACATAATGACAAATAAACTCTACCTACATCTCCCTCCATTACTTCCAATTACATAGGCCTTCAGGAAACATGGAAGTAACAAATTTTACTCTCTTTACATATAGCAATGTTTGTGTATTGACCGCTGTCTGGTTATTTGTGAACTACTAAATTATTGTCTACTGCTAAAAATTCGTTGATAAGATTTTCTTTTTTCACTGCTCTCTTATGCTCAGATACAAAGTTCTATGATTGTTGTTATATAGTATGTATAAATATCTCTAATCACTGTATTAATTAAATGGAGCTTTTCTTCCCGTTGTAAATGGACCTTGTCCAGTCGGACCATCCCTGTTAACAAATGTTAAAAAAAAAAATATATATATATATATATATATATATATATATATATATATATATATATATATATATGTATAGGGGTCCCCTTCAGATGATTGAACTTTTAAAAGTTCGAATGGTCTGAATGGGGATCTCCATACAGTGTGGAATGGGAAGATTTCCCTTTTCTGCAATGTAGTATGATCTCGGAGTTGGTATATTTAAATAGTGGGGGGTGTGATGGCCACAGTCCCCCATGTGGGGGGTGCAGGGGGACTTGCCCCTGCTAGAAACATTTAGTTCATTTTTTTTTCTAATTTTTTTTACCATGTTTGAACTTTTGAATGTTCGATTTTAGGGTCTTGGCCATATGAAATTCGAACATTTAAAAGTGCGATCATGTGAAGTAGACCCATATGTAGGGATAAAGAAAAGTTAATTTCATTCTGTTGAATTGCCAGTTTGTTGAAAGAGTAAAATAGCTGGGAAATTCTTCAAAAGAGCCCTTTCTCAAGTACTGGAGATGTTTGAAACAAAAAAGATCAGATGCTTGTGGGTAAAATTAGAACAACTTGAGTTTTTAATGCTGAAACTGTCATATATACCAAAAAAGCTATGACATTAGGGGTGGGAGTGTGAGTATTTGTGGGTTAGGTTTAGGTTAAGAGATAGGGAAGGGGGGTGGGTTTAGTGCTGAGCATGTGTGTTGCTGTATGTGATATGTCTGAGTGTCTTTTGTTGTGGTACTGTTACAGAAAAAGTTTTTTCCTATAGTAAGGTACATGGTTGGGATTAGGGGCAGGTACAGGGTTAAGGTTTGGGTAGCACACATTAATATGATGATGCAGCGAGGGGGGGGGGCATTAAAAACTTTTTTCAAGTGAGGTTTTGATAATTAGGATTATAATTTACCAGACATGGACTTCTGCTAAGCTAGGTAAAATATATGAGGTATGTCTTGTTAGCAGAACAGTATCTAGGAAAACCTGCTCTGCTAAATGTATTGTACTTGGCTATATCCGCTAAGAAGACTTGAAAACGTAATATGAAATGACACAGATGCTGTTTTAGGAAGATATTTAGATTTTGAGTCATTCTGCTGAAGGACTTTGCTTTGAATGAATAATGTGAGAGGTGTTTGCCCACTTTTATCTCCTTTTTTTTCCTGTTCTTGATAACAGTAAACCAAAGTATGCATCTTTTGCATTATCCTATTACTTTAATACACTGTCTGACCTCTGTTCCACTGACAGGTGTACAGTTATGTCCTTATGTATATATGGTTGTACCAAGATGTCACAGTCCCAAAATCAGAATCACGAATTAAAATATTTCCCAACCCCTTATATTTGTTACAATGTGAATGTGTGGCACAGAAAGTTCAAAGTCATAGTAAACTTTATTGCCATACAGATTAACACAGAGGAAAATGTGAGTATCACTGCATGAAATTTCGATACTCAGGCTCATACCATAAGAATGACAGTTTACAGAAGGAAGATAGATTAAATTAATAAAAATTAAAAAAATTTAAATAGTAAAAGTAAAAGTCAAAATAAGATACTAAAAATAAAATAAAAAATGTGAAAGCTTTTTTTTACAGCAGAAACAAAACAAATACAACAACAGGAACAGACTCAGTAGAAATACAAGGTTATATAAAATCAGTACTATAAATAAATAAAAAAGCACATGTGTAAAACTTACCCACCACCAATATATATCATAAACTTACAGTTTGCAGTTTTCATAGTGCAGATAGAGATGTAAAAAGTGAGCTACACATAGAGTTATATAAATAACAGTGACATATTGTACATAAATAATGTTTTACCCATTTAGCAGGTTAGGCAATGGTTTTGTTGTTTAGCAGTCTGACAGCATGTGAGAAGAAGTTGTGGTGGTAGAGATGAAAATCACAACAGAATTGTTGCATTCATATGCTACTTCCCAATAAATCATAGAAGATATATGGTATATGAAGTTAAATTTACCGTTGTCATCCTCCTGTCCTGGGTTAGGCACCAGTCTGCAGTTATCAGGACCGGGTGGAATGAGATCTGGGATACCATCATTATCATCATCATCATCACACTCATCGCCAATGCCGTCCTTATCAGAGTCCAGCTGAGAGCTGTTAATGACATTTGGACAGTTGTCCTTGCTATCCTGGTGACCATCTCCATCACTGCAATTAAAAAAAGTCATTCTAATACAATGTCACATAACAGGCAGCATAACAAAACAATAAAATCAAAGCTGTAGCTTATGATCAGAACGAATGGAAATGCAAGCTGGATGTTTCCATTTACTTAAACACATTATAGTAAACATTAGACTGAATATAGTGGTTCTGAATGACATCATTGTTTAGGTATTGATTTGTTTAGTGATAGGCCCAGTGGGCTGAGCCAGAACAGAGCTTTCTTAACAATGGTACTGACCCAAAGGAACAGAATAAAAGAACAAGTGTGATGCGACAATAAACATTAGACATTTGTACACATTTTACTGGTTCCTGAAAACTTTACAACTTTGATAATGTAAAGGTAATTAATCTTGCACTGAAAAAAAGCTGGTACATGTGATCAACTGACTTTTGATCAGCTGTACTAGCTTTTTTTCTTTCAACAATCGGTACTCTTGATTGTTTTTTGGCAACTCATATTAATTATATTAATTATATTTATACATGTAGCACAGACTATCATGTATGGGAAATAATGTTTTTTTATGTAATTTCTATATGCTGATTTACCTGAGAAGTTGTCTTAGAATTCCTTATTCTAGATAGCAACCATAAACAGCACATCCAAATGGTGAGAAAATTATTTATTGTATTTATTTTTATTTATTAAATTTGTTAACCAGGGTAGTGAACTAATCCAGCATGGATGCACTTGAGCCATGGCCCATGACTGGCATGGCTTACAGAAAAAGGGAGTAGATTAATACATTGAATATTAAATCAGTGCTTTTTGGGATTTAATTCACTGCATAAAATTTTCATATAGACATTGTGAAATCACGCATTGATATTGTTGATTGTGGAATACAGTGTAGTCTGCTAGTGTTTTCCTGACAGTTATTAGTAAGATTCCTTTATCCCCTGTTATTTCTTAGATGCATTGCTTTACTTTCCTACCATCTCCCACATGCTTCCTTATATAGCTTTATCCTCAGTCATGCACTGTCATCTCCAAGTCCCAAAACTTCCATTCCTCTTATATAGTCTGCTCAATTTGTTCCTTCTAATATTTCTTTCATTTACTTTTATTTCATTCGTTACTGTGACTAACAGCTGGTTCCTGTTGTGTTTTCCATTTTCTAGTAATCACCTTTACCCACTATTAATATTAATACTACTAGTACTTTAATATCTGCTTGTACATGTAGAACCTCTATCCAATTTCCCATAATTGCCACTGCATGCCCAGAAATGTCCTAATCATCTTTTGCAAACTATTTTCAAATTTACTTAGTTTGCCACAGGCATAAAAACATAATTCCAGTTTCCAATCAAATCTTGCTCTCACCTTTAACACTTCCCTCTAGCTCCTGGGAACATTCTATGGAACCGTTGTGATGTGTACAAATATTTATGCAAACACTTCCATGCAAAAAATTCTACACTTCCTAGATTTGGTAGCCTTCCTCAATGCCCCACATATCAATAACTATCTCTCATCTGATATTTATCTGTTTTCTCCCTCAAATCTAATGCAATAGCCTTCCCTCTGATGTTCACTTAGTCTTTATTACTGACTTACACATTCTGCTAACATGTTCTAGACTCATTTAGCAATTATATCATCTTTGTTTTTTCAAGACTTCCTTCCTTTATTTCTGTATCATATTTCCTTAATATTTCATATATCCCCTGTATTCCATTAACTCTGCAGTCACAGTTTCTCCAAAACTTCCCCAGTCTAATCCACAATCCAGTCTTCTCATTTCATCTCAGAAGTATACCTTCCTGTCTCTTCCACTCCATCCCTGCACCATGAGGGTATTAATCCCAATACTGGGCACATTGCAGGTGCTACGAAGAGCACTTCTGGCTAAAGTCAAAGATTGAAACAATACTAATTTCATGAACTTTAATCATACTTTGACTTAGGAATGGGGTCCATTCCTGTCATGATATTAGAAATCCAACAGACTTGGAGAAATTAAAAAGTGAGAAACCATTTTTCCATTTATTTAGGTATAGTGGAAAAAACAAATTTAAAAATAGCAGGTCCTACAATAGATCCCTGTGCTAGACCAGACAATACAAGTAAAGAACTGGATAAGAAATCTTTATATTTGACTCTTTGATATATATTCTTAACCATTCTATAATCCATCTAATTATATAATCATTCACTTCTAACTTTTTTAAATATTTTTCTGTACTTGATGGGACAGACTATCAAAGGACTTTGACAAATCTAAAAATAAGACACCAGATGATAAACCCTGTTCCATTGCTTCTATAACATTATTATAGAAACCAATTAAATTAGTAAGTGTTGCTCTACCTTTAAGATAACTGATGTTCAATATTCATTTTAGAAAGAGAAGTTCCAGTCTTAGGTAAAAGATCAATAATACATCTGTCAAAGCATTTACTTAAAATAGGGGTCAAACTTATTGGTCTGTAATTCCCAATGTCATCTTTCCTTCCCTTTTTATATACAGGTGATATATGTGAAACTTTCCACTGATCCGGCACATAACCTAGAATTAAAAATGTGTTGTATAATATGTGAAGACTGTTAAAGATGGGTGAAGGCTGCCAGCCTAGTCAAATAGAATTTGGTACATAATTCTGTCCTTTGTAAATATGAATGTTGAAATACAGGCCTGTTTTCTTAAATGAAAGAATATGCTGTGAAATGTTGAACTTCAAAAAATTATAACATTGCCCTCTGCTGTAAAGAAAGCTAAGACAAACATTTCATGTCTGTCCTTTGAAGTTAAAATTACTTCATGCCTATCATTTGAAGTTAAAGATTCTGAGTCATTCCATCTGGGCTAGCACATTCTTTCTATTGTTTTAACCAAGAGTTAGATTGCTAGAATTAAACATGCTAATGTATTTTTATTGCTCTGGTTTCTGTCTAGGTGTAAACGAATGTAGATGCAGTTTCTGTTAGTCTGGGAACCCCAGAAAGTTGTGAAGAATGATGTAATGTTTATCATAACTGGAATTTCAATTGAAACAGAGATAACCAGAGATTATTAAGCATTTTTGTCTTGACCATCCAAATCACAGCACTGCCTCTTGTCATATGTAAGTTATCTTAGACTTGTGTTTTCTTTTAGAAATAGCTAGGAACTAAAAAGATTAGTCTAAGTGTTTTTCTGTGATGTCAGAACTTTACTACTATGTTATTTTAAGTATTTCTCTGTGATCTCTGAACTCATGACTAGCACTGTGTAGTAGAAAGTATTGTCTTGTGTTTTTAATTATTTATTATTAAATATTTTTAAACCCTTTTAACTGTGGCTGTTTTGTGTAGAGATAAGTTAAGCTCTAAGAGTACATTGCATGCTTATATTGATCCTGTACCAAGTCACTCTAATAAGCCTTGACTGTTTAGTCACACTTACCAATCGGATAATAACATTGCACAGTAATAATTGGACACCCCTTTAAGGGCCTTCGAGTAGCTGATAAGTATTAGTGGGTGGTGGCAAGTGGAACTACTGTATAGTTTGGGAGAAAGGGGCAAAGCTGGAGAAACTGTGCCAGCCTTCCCCAGGGGTGTCTGTGTGGTTGTATAAACTCTTCTCAAAGTGCATGTGTGTGTGTGTGTGTGTGTGTGTGTGTGTGTGTGTGTGTGTGTGTGTGTGTGTGTGTGTGTGTCAGCTACTTGGGCAGAGACATGCACTGGCTGGACAGAGAGGGTGATAGAAGTTTTAGCTTGTCCGCTAAGCTGAGATCTGGACCCTATAGCTGTGCCAGTGGGGAGTCTTACTGGGGACCTGAAGAGCAAGAGAGCGATCAGCCCTGGACTGACTGTGATCTGTGTGTTCTTAAGGGAAATTGCACTTTACTGTGTGTATTTGTTATCCTTTCCTCATATATGACACTCTGGTGTTAGTGGTGAGGATTGAGGCTCCTTGATTGCTGGGCCAGAGCACGGGTGTCACATAATATATGCAGAACAGGGGATAGTACATCTTTCACTAGTAATAACCCTGGAATCATATTTGGACCCATTGCAGAAATGTTTGGATCTTATTTAAAGCTTCCAATATAGATTTTTCAGTAATATAAGTCATCACTGTGTGTATCCTTACTATAAATGTTTATAATACAAAATAATCATTAAATTCATTAGCTGTAGTGCACAGATCACAAACTTCACACTCATTAATTATAGATGTTTCTGTTATTGATATGTTTTTTATAGGTTTACCTTTGAAATGTTGAAATGCAACTTGTCGAAAGACAGTTGCACGGAAGTACGTTTTCAAGTTCACAGTTAGCTGAAAAAAAAAATGCATTGAAGGTGCAATGAGCAAATGCACATTGACATTTGCTCATTGCAGATTTGGCATTGTGGGTGCGGAGTGCACTATAGTGGGGATCAGGAAATAAATCCCTTCCCCACTGTAGTGCGACCTCGGAGTTAGAATATTAAAGTAGGGGGAGTGCAGGGGAGGGGCTTGCCCCCCTGCATTACAGTGTGTGTGCGACATCTGAGTTCGAAACTCAGCAAATCAGCTTTTTGATTTGCTGAGTTTTGAAATTCAGAGACGTCCGACAGTCCGGATTCAGCTTTATGGTTCACCCAAGTGGCTGTTCGTAAAGCAGACTTTCAATGTTTCAAAGGTAAACCGTTTTTACATTGTGAATTAATGCATTTAAAATACCTTTTTATTACTGTTATCAGCTCTCATATGTTTAATTTTCCTCTTTGGAGTCTTACTTGTATTATTATATATCCTTTTATTCCTTATAGTACAATATTTCTTAAAAATAGCATACTGTCTTTTCTTCTTTCTTAGTAATCTACCATAATGGTTTGTCTGTCTTTATCCTAATACTACTATCAGTCTTCCTTGTTGCAACAACAGAAGAAAGCAACATACTTACTAATAATTGATATTCTTTATCTACTGGATAATTGTGTGTCACTTTACACTAGTCTGTCCACTGAATAGTAGTAGTTAACTTACTGTAATTGATTTGTAATCATATCTTAGCAGATTAAGAACCTTATTTTGATGAAAATTTAGATCAAAATGTATTGAGTTATGATCAGATGCTGAAAGAAGCATTGTTACAGTCACATTAGTAACAATGTCAGGATCATTAGTAATTACTTTACCCAGGAGATGGTTATCTCTTGTATAATCATACACAAGTTTTACTGACCATCTTGGAAGAACCATATTCAAAAGTGCTGATTCAAAACGGTTCTTACTAGTTGAACTAACCCTTGAAATACCAGGGTAATTATAATCCCCAGAGGAACAAGTTTTTCTTTTTAAATCAAGAACTTTTTCCATTTTATTCAAAAACATAATGTGCCTATCCATCTCCATACCTGACAAATAGATAGCTCATTGCAATATTAATAACAGAATTACATTTGCCATCTCTTATCTTAACTATTAACATTCCATTTCTGGAATAACATCTACTGATGTAGATGAAATTGATCTATAAATCCGCATAGTTAACCCGCCACTGTTAACTGTTCCTCTCAAGGACTCAAATTTGTTAAAACCATTTATTTCAAAGTATTCCACAATTCAGCAATTGCAACAAGGTAGACCAGTTTTAATTGTGCCACACTGTAATATTCCTGCAGGTGGGCCATAGCCAAATCCTACTTTTTCTACTGGTAAGATTATCTTTCTCCATGCTACTCTTGGTCTCCTGTCCCCTAAATATCTGTATCTATTTTAAAATAACCATCAGCTGTACAGTCCACTCCTGTAAGAAGATATTTTTGCATTAAGGACTCCATACTTGCTTTATCTCACTTAGTAATGTGAAGGATAGTGTTAAGTTCTTTGATTTGAAGGCTTAATTTCAAACCAATTTTGCGCTAGTGATAGCATTTGATGATAACACCCATGAAAATTAATATTTTGAGTGTTCCCTATTTGTAGAAAGAAACATTGCAATGTAAACAGTACCTTGCAATTTCTTTTTTTTCCTTGAGTTAATGTAAATTGTTCATGTAATTGATAATTTTGATCTGATGTCAATTTTCATTTTATCCTCGACATATGGGAAACGAATTGGCTGTTACTACAGCATGCACTGGCCAAATAATCTCGAGCTTTACCCTTACCCAGAATGCTCCTCTCACAATTCCCGCAGATCTCTTTCCCTGACAGACGTGTTCGCCATCGCTCTCAAGCTAAGTAAAATTTACAATATATTTTTTTTCTGTTGTTTCAGTCTCTTAGTAACTCTTTTTGCTAATCATTTCCTTTAAAACCCTACCCACTGTTATTTCTGTCTTGTCTGAATGTTTCCTCTCCCATCCTTTCCTTATTTACACATTGATGTAATTTTCTCTATCATCATTGATATATTTTCCTCTTTTCTTAATTTTCTTGATTCTCCTTCTGTTAAAAAAGGCCTTAGTGTTTACTGTTGTTTGATAGTGAGTGTTTTCTTTTGCGAGATTATTTTTCTTCTTCTGCATGAGTATGTACATGAGTGTCTTAGTTAACTGCTTTTTTTGCTATTGCTGACAACTTCCTTTGGTTCGTCTCTATGGCGGATAAACCACAGGTCCCATCTGGTTTCAAACGATGCCAAAAATGTGGACACAAGATACCGATGTCTGATAATCACCAGTAATGTGTCTATTGCCTAGGCCTTGTCCATCTGCAAGAATAATGTTTCATATGTCATGGTTTCAGTCACACTGCACTTGTGGAAAAGAAAAATAAACTAACCTTGAAAGGTATGATACTCTCCACCTTCAGTGAAGCTATATCTGGACCAGACAAAACAAGGAGCAAGACTGATGTGTCTTCCCCTTCTTCTTCATAGTCATCCTCAAAAATTTCAGACAAGTCTAAGAAGAGGAGTCTGTTGGTGCCTTCTACACCATCAGCACCTCCTATGAAAAGGTCAAAATCTTCAGTTCCATCAGTATCTTTGGAACTGACTGCCTCCACACCTAAATCTCTGGCCCAGAAGGGTCCTGTGGAACTGAGTGTATCAACACAGAAACTACCAGTGCAGATGTCTATCTTGATGCCAACTTCTTCGACACCGAGTTTACAAGTTGAGGAACCAAGTATTGTGACTCTTCCGAGAACTTCGTATTCTCCCTCAACTGATCCTTTTTCTGGGAGACTAACTTCTCCTTTTTTTTGGAGAGACCAAAATCACCATCTACCATGTCTGTGCATTACACCAAAAGTTTAACTGAAGAACTGAAGATGATGTGAAGAGACTGGTGAATAAAATACTCAGGACGTGAGGATTGTCCGGTATTTCTTCAACCCCAGCCCCATTGGGTGTTGGGGCCAGACCTTCCTTTACCTCTCCAGGCTTTCCTCCTCTGACTTTATCTGAAGCATTAGAGTTTTCAGCTCTGAGCCTCCTGGTGCTGACAGCATTGGCTCTGGAGTTATCCACATCTTTGGAACCATTTTTTGTTCTGAGGATTACGGTCAATTTGGATCCAGAGACCTCTCTGGGCCGAATCTGTCCTGTTGGCTCTGAGGGGCAGGAGTCGACTCCTATTTTTTCAGAGTCTTCTCTGCACCTTGGGGCATTTGCACAGATCAGCTTGGCTTTGGCTTCTGTCTTGGGGGCTCTCTCTTTGGAGTGGGGAGTGACCACAGTTCTGAGGCAGTCTGTCTCTGTTCCAGGCTTCCTTCTCTCTTCAGGTGGGATAGCTTTTGAGGAGATGGAGAGAGCTCTGACCACTTTAGTCAGAAGGTCAACTCCTTCTACCTTGGAACAAGTATCCTTTTCTTCCTCATGCCTGGATATATAACCTGCACTCCTACTGGGTCAGTGGATGCCGAAATCTCAGGAATCCCAGATAACAGTTCTTTCCTCCTATGATACCTCCCCAGATCATCTCACTGAGGAGGTTCCTAAGAAGAGGAAATACTTGGATTCCCTGGAGGAATTGATCACTAAAAACACTGACTTCGATGAAGGAGAGGGATCCCCAAGGTCACCCCCTGATGATGTCTCCTTTGGAGACATCCTGGAAATACTGAATCAGAGGGGTGACTAGAAGTCCCAAAATCCTTGTTCCAAGGAATCGGTGTACCTGCAGGCTTTCAGCACCTGACCATCAACCTCTTGGGTGACTCCACCCACTGATGAGCTCATCTAGTTGATCTCACAGTGGGCATGGAAGGCCCCTGACGCTATAGAAACTATTCCCAAGAGACCTGATAAAATCCTATCCACTCCCAAAAACAAAGTGTTCTGGGCTAAAGCATTAGCTTTGGATGCCATTGTCATGGCAGCAATCACAAAGAAGAAACTGGCTGACAAGAATGCCTCTATCCATCCACTAAACAGAGATTTAGGAAGCAGATCTATGCATCATTGACCTTCGTCTTAAGGTCTTTGAATTTTTTGGCACACCTCACCAGACTTTACAAGGATCTTGTCAAGGAGTTATCAGATACCCTGGTGGGATCTGTTTCTGAGGAAGTCCAAGATAAGGTTGCTTCCCAGTTGGCTACCCCGGAGTCAGTGTCTAACTCGACCATAAAGCTCAGTGCTCATGCAGCCAAAGGGACCACCAGAGCTGCAGGTTCTGGTGTTGCCATTAGAAGACACACCTGGATGCACCTATGTAATTTTGTGAAGCCATTTATGCCTTCAATCATCAATGCGCCCTTTGACAGATCATTGCTTTTTGGTCCAAAAGTTAAAGAAACTCTATCCTGGTGTGAAAAGGATGGAAAGACCCTTTCTGTCATGGGCATAAGTTTTTCCACTCCCCAACAATCCTTCTTGAGGAACCAGAAAAACAGTGGAAAGATGTGGTTCAAAAAATCCCAAGGGTCTTTTCAGGACACAAGTGGAAGTAGTTCACCTAAGGGTGGGGGGGACTTCAATGGAAGATACCACCCACGAGGCAGAGGTGGCCTGCAGAACCAGAATTTCAGGGATTCGTTCCCAGGAAACCCTATCATTGTTCCTGAACCGAGGCCCGAATATCTTCCTCTGGAGGCAGTCGGGGGGGGGTGGCACTTATCCCTGCACCAAAATGCCTGTCTATAAATAACTTCTAAATGGTTCATAGGTTCATACTAGGCTATCTGCCCTATGGCATTTATAAGCCTAGCCAGATTGTGTTTGGCTTTTGCCACCCATTTTAAATTAATTTTGCTATGCCCTTTCTCGAGGTTAGTATACTGTGCCTCTGTCTAACAGTGACACAGAAGTGATACCCGGGGTAAACCTACGATCTCCCATCCACTCATCAAGATTCCTCTCTAAGAGAATCAATGAGGGACTCTGCCTAACCTGGACTGGGATTTTATTCCAGAGTGAAGGGAGCCTCTGGGTTATGAATCTGTCCCTCCAGCATGTCCTATTTATTTCAGTGCTGAGGTTCAAGTCTCGAGCACGTAGCTCGATGGGATTTGGATTTTCTGAGGTGCAGCATGTCCATTAATTCCGGGTTGGACATGGCTTTATACATCAGGCACAGATCGCCTCTGAGCAGGCGGTATGCCACTGAGTAGAGCTGGAGTTTCTTTAACTAGGCAGCATATGGCATCTGTTTGAGCCCTTTGATCCTCTTGGTGAGGTACTTTTGGGGTCTTTCCAGTTGCTGCAGGTGTCTGGTAAGGCACATCCCGAAAGGGGCATTGTACTCAATTATGGGCCTGATGAGGGATGAGTAAAGAGGCACAATGACCTTCCCTGATCTTGATGTGAATCCCTTCATGATTAGGTGGGCTATATAAAATGTTTTTCTAACCACTGTGGCCACGTGGTTGTCAAATGAGAGATTGCTATCAACTTGGGTCCCCAGGTCCCTAATTACTTCTTCTGTACTTAATGGATTACCACCTATGTGGTAATTTGCGGGCACTTTGTTTTTGCCAAAGGGGATGACTATACACTTTTTGGCATTTAGCTTGAGGCCATGGCTCTGGCACCAGTTGTCTGTTTCTATGAGGCCCTTTTGGAGGATGCTTGTGTCGGCTGGAGAGTCGATTATGGCACCCAGTTTGCAGTCATCTGCGAACTTGGTCAGCCACAGTCCTTCCATGTTGGCCTGTACCTTCAAGAAGTATATAACTAACAAGAGAGGTCCCAGGACTGAGCCTTGTGGGACGCCACTTGTAACTGGTTTGGAGTCTGACATGGCTCCAGCAATTCTAACCATGTGTGTTCTGTCCTTGAGCCAGTTTGCAACCCATCTAGTGACATAGGGGTTTATATTTAAGCTGGTGAGCTTATCTATAATGCCCAAGTGGGGTATTGTATCGAAGGCTTTTGTGAGGTCCAGGTAGGCTGTGTGGACCACCTTCCCCTCGTCAATGGCCTTGGTGACTGTTTCAAAGAAGTCGACCAGGTTTAAGAGGCAGGATCTGCCCTTAACAAAGCTGAACTGGGTAGGATCCAGTGTCTGTAGGTCCCCAATATCTTTATTTATGAGGTCCATGATGATCCTTTCCATAGCTTTGCAGACCAAGCTAGTCAGGCTTATGGGGCGATAGTTTCCAGAATCTGTTGAGACACCACCTTTGTGGAGAGGGACCAGTGTTGCTGTACGCCACTCTTTGGGTACATTTCCTGTAGTAAGGCTGAGATTGAACAGTAGTTTTATGTTTGGGTTTAGCTCTTCTTGGAGTTCATGTAGGATGCAGCCTGGGACACCGTCTGGTCCCATTGATGCTGTGTTTTTTGCTTTGGAGAGGGCGGCTCTTACCTGAGCATCTGAGATGTCAGTGGGGCAGCACTCTGCTGGGATAGATATTTGCCCTTTTGGTGGGGAGGGGGGGAGAAGTTTGTGCTGAACCTGTCATCTAGGATGTTGGCAATGTCTGTGGGTTCAGTGTATTTTTTGTCATTTTGGACTAATTCTGAGCATATCTGATAATTCCCACCCAGGTTCCTAACATAACTAAAGAAAGCCTTGTGATTATCCTTAGTGTCCTGTGCAATTTTTCTCTCGAAGCTGGCCTTAGACGATTTTATGAGTGCCCATAGTTTTTTGCTAATACTGATCAGAGATGCCTTCCCTTTTTGGGATTTTGCTCTATCATGTAGTAGCTTCCTCCTTCTATTGTATAGTTTGTTTATGGCTGGGGTCCACCAGACAGGACGCCTGCCTTTGGAGGATTGGGTCTTGGTTTTATTTGGGATTGCATGATCCATGCATTCCTGAAAGTGTTCATAGAATGCGTTTATAAAGGATTCTGCGGTCTGGGTCATATTTTCCACAGGCCCGGGGGCTTTGAAGGATTCCACCTCGGTTTTGAGGAGTGTGAAATTTGCTTTAGAGAAGTTTTTCACTGTGGTTTTCTGGGCAGGGGGTGGGGTTGGGATGTGAATATCCAGTGAGATTAGTTTATGGTCTGATCTTACCAGTGAGGGATACACTTCTGGTCTGGAGCATAGAGTCCCCATGTTGGTGATGATCAGGTCCAGTATGTTTTCCCCTTTTGTGGGAGTGGTAACAAGTTGTTCCATAGCATTTGAGTTTATAAATTCTAGGAACCTTTGGGCTAGGGTGTTGGAGCTAGAGTAATGCTCCCAGTCTATGTTTGGGTAGTTGAAGGATTCCACCTCGGTTTTGAGGAGTGTGAAATTTGCTTTAGAGAAGTTTTTCACTGTGGTTTTCTGGGCAGGGGGTGGGGTTGGGATGTGAATATCCAGTGAGATTAGTTTATGGTCTGATCTTACCAGTGAGGGATACACTTCTGGTCTGGAGCATAGAGTCCCCATGTTGGTGATGATCAGGTCCAGTATGTTTTCCCCTTTTGTGGGAGTGGTAACAAGTTGTTCCATAGCATTTGAGTTTATAAATTCTAGGAACCTTTGGGCTAGGGTGTTGGAGCTAGAGTAATGCTCCCAGTCTATGTTTGGGTAGTTGAAGTCGTCCAATATAATGGTGTTTGGAAAGACCTTCATATTTTCCAGTGTTCTCAGGAAGGCTGAGTGGGGTTTCTGGGTTTGGGAGGATGGTCTGTAGCAGGCTATAAACTGGAAGGCAGCTTTACCCACTGTTAGTTGCACATGAATAGTCTCTGATGCTTCATGCTGTGCCACCAACCTGGAGGTGTGGGTATCTTTGACGAATATTGATACTCCCCCTCCTTTTGTGGTTCGGTCCAAGTTTTGGGGCCAAAAAGCATGGTATGAGGTATAACCTGGTAGTGCTGGGGTGCACTCGGGAGCCTTGAACTAGGTTTCTGTTACTGCACAGATATCGATGTTCTCCATGCTAAGGAGAGTTTTGAGTGCGTGCATCTTGAGGTTTAGACTTCTGGCGTTGAGTAGCATAACTCTTAGTTTCTTATTCCTTGTGATACCTATGGAGGTGGGTTTGTCTTTTGAGCCTTGCCTAAAAAAAGGCACTATGGGGGTAGCAAGAGCCTTTGCCAATATCTGAAAGCCCAGGGGTGACAGGTGCAAGCCGTCCCTAGCGAAGCATCGTGGCTTGTCGAGCATGTCATCCCAGGCTGACAGGCATTGGATTCCCTTTGAATGACACCAATACTTAAGCCAATTGTTGAAATTGATCATCTTGTCTTCATATTGTGGCATCATTCTTTGTCTGGGTAAGATGCTACTCAAGGTCAGGGTCATACCTGCCTGGGCTACATGCTCAGAGAGCTCCTCTATGTCTCTTTTCATGTAGTCCAGGGAGGTACATCTCAGGTCATTCACACCAGCATGGACAATGACTGAGTCATATTTGTACTTGCCTTGGAGTGACCTGAGTGCTTGTGTTATGTGGCGGATCCTAGCACCCAACAGGCAGCTCACCGTGACCTTCTCCTTGTTTAGCCTGGTGAGCGGGACGTCAGTGTGCCTGACGATGGAGTCATCCATTACAAGTGTATCAGGTGTGTTGTTTAGCCTTAAGGGCTGTGACTGTTTGGCACACTGGCTTTGTGAGCTATGTGTTGCACGTGTTTTGTTTTGGGGTAGCAGTTGCTTGGGTGTCTGCTTTGGAGGTCTCTGCTGCTTAAGCAGATTTTTATTTAGAGCCTCCGAGTATGTTTTTGTGTGTTTATGTGTTTGGTGCAGGGGATCATTTCCAGAGGCTATTTAATTCCCCTTTTTCTTCTTCACCCATATGCAAGAGAATCCTCAATGTTCCACCCAGTCAGAGGGAACGAGCAGTTCTAGAAATCCAAAAAGTGCTAGAAAAACGTCATCCAAGAAGTCCCACCAGACCAGATAGAATTGGGAACTTACTCAACATCCTTTTTAGTGCCAAAAAAGACAGGGGACTGGAGACCAATTTTGAAGCTAAGTGTACTGAACACATCAGTTCATCAAAACAAATTCTGGATGGTAAAGGTACAGTTCATACTTCTATTTCTGAAAAAGGATGATTGGATGTGCTCAATAGATCTTCATGATGCTTATTATCACATCAAAATGGACAAATGAACCAGAAGGTTTTTCCACTTCTGGCAGGGAGCCAATCACTACCAATTCAGAGCTCTGCCCTTTGGCCTCACCACAGCCCCCAGGGTGCTCACCAAATATATGGCAGTAGTAGCAGCTCACTTGAGACTGCAAGGATTCTGAGTGTTTCTGTATCTAGACGATTGGTTCATTACCCCCCCCCCCAACAAGCACATATTGTTAGAAGCGAGGGATCATGTACTTCATGTCTGTTCCTTTCTGTGAATAACTGTAAATTACAAAAAAAATCAAAATTGCCCCAACACAGAATTTAGAATTCATAGGAGTGCTCCTAAGTACCCGTACTTCCATAGCATCTCTTCCCCCTGTGAGGTTACAGATAATAAAAATCCAGGTTAGGTCCAGAAAATGATCAGCAACAGGAAAGTTACCCCTCGTTTTGTCTTACAAGCACTAGGCAACATGGCAGCAACAATAGCTCTGGTTCCCTTAGCAATATTTCAAATGAGAGTACTACAGTGGTCGATGTTACACAATGGCTTCTAGTGTCTCCATTTTCGATGTTACACCAATCCATACTGGATCTCATTTTGATCACCAGTCTTTGCAGAAAAGATTTAGCTTGATGGATACACTCCAAAAACATTCTTCTAGGCTGCTCCTTTGTCCCGCGACAACCCAAATCCATAGTGACCAGGAACACCTCTTAGAGGGGTGGGGGGATTATCTGGGAAAGACAGCCCAAGGCTCTTGTTCCCCCACAAGAGACCAACATGCATATCAATGTCCTGGAGTTAAGGGCAGTGCTTTTAGCACTGCAAGTCGTTCAAACTGTTCTTTCATTGTGAACAATTGCGATTCAAGCAGACAATATGTCAGTGGCTTGGTACATCAACAATCAGGGAGGAACCAAATCCTATCCCCTATGTCAAGAGTGTGTCAATGGGTGATCTCTTCTAACTACTTTCTGATAGCAATGCACATTCTGGGGAGAACAGAATGTGATAGCAGACAAACTAAGCAGGTGTATTCTTCTGCCTCACGAGTGGTCTCTCAATCCAAAGGTGTTGAAAAAGATTTTTCATCAGTGGGGCCAGCCTTGCTGCAAACTATTTGCCTCTCCCCTAAACAACAAGTGCCGCAACTATTTTGCCCTGATCCCCCCCCCCCAGGGGAGTCCCTGAGAGATGGTCTTCTATGCACTTGGTCCTTCAGACTGCTGTATGCCTTACCCCCATTTCCCTTAATTCCAAAATTCCTACAGAAAGTAATCAGGTTGAAGAGCAAAGTAATCCTCATTTCTCTGTATTGGCCTCAACAGATATGGTCCCCCTTCATTTGGCCTTATCTGATTCAACACCCTTGGATTTTGAACCCGGCTCCAGATCTTCTGCCCCATCCAGACGGACTACTTCATCCAAACATTGTAGACCTCAAGCTGACAGCTTGATTCCTCCAGTTCCATTGATAGCCAGGTTCCCTTCACTTTCTTCCCCAGTAAGCCATATTCTCTTGGCCTCGCATAAACCAGCTACATGAAAACTCTATGCTAGTAAATGGAGGAGGTTTGCCTTTTGGGCGTGTGATAACAGAATTCATCCCTTTTCAGTGCCCATTAATAAAATCCTTTTTTAACTTCACTTTTAAAGGCAAGTGATTCCATTCCCAGTCTACCATAAACATTCAATTACCAGCTATTTCTAATTTCCATAATGGTTTTAAATAATCCTCCTTGGCTTCTCATAACTTTACAAAGCCCTCTTAAAAGGAACGTTTTTGCTAAAACCCCCTTACAAAGATCCTATTCCACCTTGGGATCTAAACTTAGTGTGATAAACCATTGTCCAACCTCCCTTTGAACCATCAGCTGAATGTGATCTGAAGTTTGTATCCTGGAAAAACTATATTCTTAGTGGCAATAACTTCTGCCAGAAGGATTTCAGAAATACAAGCCTTATCATGTAGACGTCCTTATGAGATTTTCCACAAAGATAGAATTTCACTGAGAACCAACCCTTTTTTTTTGCCTAAGGTAGTGTTAGAGACCAATATCAACCAGACTATTAATTTACCAGTATTTTTTCCCGATTTTGCTAACAAAGGTGAATACTGCTTACATTTATTAGATGTTCACAGACAATTGTGTTTCTATCTGCACAGAACTAAGAATTTCAGAAAATCATGGCTTAGTGGTTCTGTGGTTTGATTATGATGCACAGGGTCTTGGGTTCGAACCTTGTCACTCTTTAAATGCTACAGAAGAGCCAATGAGAGCCCCTCACTGCTGTACCTAAATGTGGCAAACATCTGAAAAGAATAAGAGGTGTGATACATTATGAAAGTTAGGGTAGGAGTTTTAGAGTCTGTGACTCATCCCTCATCAGGCCCATAATTGAGTACAATGCCCCTTTTGGGATGTACCTTACCAGACACCTGCAGCAACTGGAAAGACCCCAAAAGTACCTCACCAAGAGGATCATAGGGCTCAAACAGATGGCATATGCTGCCCGGTTAAAGAAACTCCAGCTCTACTCAGTGGCATACCGCCTGCTCAGAGGCGATCTGTCCCTGACATATAAAGCCATGTCCAACCCGGAATTAATGGACATGCTGCACCTCAGAAAATCCAAATCCCATCGAGCTACGTGCTCGAGAGACTTGAACCTCAGCACTGAAATAAATAGGACATGCTGGAGGGACAGATTCATAACCCAGAGGCTCCCTTCACTCTGGAATAAAATCCCAGTCCAGGTTAGGCAGAGTCCCTCATTGACTCTCTTCAAGAGGAATCTTGATGAGTGGATGGGAGATCGTAGGTTTACCCCAGGTATCACTTCTGTGTCACTGTTAGACAGAGGCACAGTATACTAATCTCGAAAAAGGGCATAGCAAAGTTAATTTAAAATGGGTGGTGAAAGCCAAACACACTCTGGCTAGGCTTATAAATACCCTAGGGCAGATAGCCTAGTATGAACCTATGAACCTATATATATATATATTGTTTTATAACCTCTCTTCTTAACTCTCAAACAATAACTATTTTTATAGTTCTTTTTGCTTCTGCTTACTGTTTTGCTCAATATACTTTATTGTTTCTCCTAGCAGCTTTTCTTGTAACCATAACATTTTATTAATTTCAACTGCACAAGCTTCTTACCTTAGCTCACCTCCAAGCCTACAGATAGTTTCTCACATTTGTTTGCAGTTACACCTGGTGTAACCCACTCCATCTCACTGCACTCTCTTACCCTACCCTACCCCCAATTCCCATCCATTCCCTCTATCCCTAGATGTATTCTTACACAAAACCCTCCTCTTTCTTTACAAACTCCTCCTCTTCCTATCTGAATTAACCTATCATTCTGACACTTATCTGTGAATAACAACTTCTCTCCTAATCATACTATTTATAACTCCACCCATTGAGCCCCTACTATCACGTCTACCTTCTTCTGTTGTAGTATTCTGACTCCATCCCATCATTTACTTCTACCATTGCCTCTTATTAGACTCCTTCTTTTTCAATACTTTACTATCCCTTATATGCTATATCTCTACATCTGTCCACTTTCTACTCTATATTATCTCATATCTATTTCATATTCCTAACTTCCCATATTCTTGACTTTGCAAAACTGACTCCATCCCATCATTTACTTCTACCATTGCCTCTTATTAGGCTCCTTCTTTTTCAGTACTTTACTATCCCTTATATGCTATATCTCTACATCTGTCCACTTTCTACTCAATATTATCTCCTATCTATTTCATATTCCTAACTTCCCATATTCTTGACTTTACAAAACTCCTACCTACTTCTTTTGCATATATTCATACATCTACACATACACCCCTTCCACCTTCATCGTCTTCTACTCTATTGTTTATAATATTCATCAAATATGCTCCTCATCTGTATATTGTCTCTTCTACTATCAAACTTCACATGCTACGCAATACCTATCTCACCTGTTTTACAATCCCCCATACTTAATCACACTTTTCATTGGCCAAAATTTCACTATGAAAATTGATCCCGGCTTATTCTGCTTATCCCCCATCCCATTTGCAGATATAAAATTCTTAACTCATATCTGTATTCACATAATGTAAATTATAAGTCCAATACTAACACACCCAAACTCCTACTAGTTTGTACACACTCAAAAAATATCATTTTATGTGACAATGTCCATTGTCCACCCAAATCCAGGTCCTGACTGCTTCTCTTCATCTCCCTCTTTCTCTTCTACTTTGTCAGCATCTATTTAAATCTGAAAATCACGTCCATGAATATTCAGTGTATAGTAAACAAAATTTCTGAATTTTATTCCTCGATCCCTCAGTACTCCCCAGACATTATTATTCTTACAGAAACGTGGCTCAAGCCACATATTAAATACTCAGAAATTCTCCACCCTGACTGTACTATCATCCACTCTGACAGATTAAATAAAAAGGTGGCTGTGTAGAAATCCTGTTTTCTAAACAGATTTCTCTCTTTTTTTGTCTATTTCTCTGCATAAATTCCACACCGCTGAGCACCTCTCACTGTAAACTAAATGAGCACAAAACACTATGTATATTTGCCCTATATATTCCTCCAGGAAATAACATCCCTATTCGGGAAGATATACTATACTGGATAACTAGTTCCATTTCTCATGAAACAATAATTCTTGGTGATGTAAATGTTAACTGGCAAACCTTCACAACAGATTAGCCATCCAATAATATCAGTCTATCTGGTTTCACACAACTCATAATTTCCCATACTCACTTCAACAAAGCTAGTAACATTCAGACTACTCTTGACTGGATCTTAGTCTCAAACCCTAATCTTTACCACTCTCCAAAAACCCTCCCAGACTTCCTCAGTGACCATCATCCTATCTATGTTCAGACAATAGCAACCCATCATACCAAACAGCACCTTTATAGATATTGTTGTAACCTTTCAAATTTCAATTCCAATATATTTAATGATATTCTCTGTGCCATTAACTGGTCTAGCCTCTATACCCTGCCACTGGATAATGCTGTTGTACAATTTAATACAGTATTTCTAGACATTCTAAACAGCCTTGCTGCCATAAGTAAAAAAAAGAAAGTTAAATTCAACCAAACATCCAGGCTGTCCCATTCTAGCAGAACATTAATGTATAACAGAGACAAAGCCTGGTTAAAGTGACAGAAACAGAAACCCAAAGCTCACTTACAAACATACAAACAACTTTGAAACATCACAAAAAAAGTCACTGCTGATAAGAAACATTATTACTTTATCCTTCAGATTAACCAAAAATATAATCCCCATATGTTGGTCTTCTATCAAGAAAATATTACATCCTAGACCATATAGTACCCATGACCTCTGTCCTGACATCTCCCCTTAGAAAATGCTTCTAAATTTATCTCCCATTTCATAGACTCAAAAGCCACCCTTACCCAAAGCTCCCTGCACAACCTGCCACCCCTGACAATCTTCCAACCTCCAATAATATCACTTGCATTTTAAAATCAATCTCTACTAAGCAAACTTAAGCCCTGCTCACCCTCCATTGACAGTGTACCAACAGAATATCTATAGATTGCTGCCCCCTCCATTGCTCATCAGATCTCCATCTCAATTGATCCATACATGAATCATATCTCCCATCTCTGAAAAAAATTACATCATTATTCTCCATAAACAGGGTAACTCCATTGAAATAAACTTTAGACCTACTGCAATCTTGTCCCCCTTTCCAAAATATTATAACAATGCATTAATAAACAAATTTTACAATATCTACTGAAAGAAATCCTGTTAACCTCTACCTAAAATAGCTTTCACCCAGGTCATAGCACTACCACTGCCCTGGTTGCCTTTTTAGACTGCATCATTAAAGGCAGAGATAACAACAACTTAGCCTCTTCCCTCTTCTTAGATCTTTCCACATCCTTTGACACAGTCTGTCATACCAAACTGCTCTAGGCTTTTCCAGTACAACAGTGAGCTGGTTTTCTAGCTACCTATCTAATCGGTATCAATCAGTTAAATGGCTATCAACTTACTCACTTCTCCTCCCAGTTAATACATCTGTTCCACAAGACTCTGTACTTCTCCCTCTTCTTTTTAAGAAGGTCCTCCCAACAAGCTATGCTTATACAACATGCAGATGATTCAACTGTCATCTGTTCAGGTGATAGTCCTTCCTATTTACAAACCATCAGTCAGCAGACCTTCACCTCTATTGAAAAAGTGTTCACTGACAACCAACTTTTCCAAAATAAAAAAAGATGCTATGTTACTCTGATTTCTGTCCAAATCTCAGACATAAAAGAAATCTTCAAAATATCCTTTCTCAACAACACTGAAATTGAACTGAAGTTGTTGCAGAAACTAAGTTACTTGGAGTCACACTAGATGGTCAATTAAAATTTGATCTTCATATTCAAATTTGTATAAAAAATACACCAAAAACTTGGTATGCTCTACAAATTAAAAAGATTTCTTACCAACACCTCAACAGTTAGCGTTGCTAACACATACCGCCTTCCTTCTTTACTATATGTCTCACCTGTTTTCACCAATATTCAGAACTCCCTAAGATCAAAACTTGAGGTCTGCTACAGCAAAGTAGCTAGATTTGCAGCCAGTCAAAATGCAGCTCACATCACTGTACTGCCCTTAAATATTTAAACTGTCTCGAGTTACCTCACTGCCTCAAGTGTACTCAACTCCTCTTTGCTCATAAAATGGTATACAAATCCTCATCCTGTCCAGCAACCAGCACCATTCTTAACCATTACCTCCCAATTCACCCTCTCCACTTATCTAAGAACCACTTTCTTGAAGTCTATAAACTAAAATAAATAAATAAATAAATCTATACCACAAAGCCTCTGTTACTATTCAGTGGCCAAAGTCTGGAACAGTATTCCTGCAGATATTGGAGCAATGTCACATTTTCAAATGATTGTTAAAGAAATTTCTCCTCCACTTTTGGCTCTGTACATGTCTTAAAACAGGTTGACACTACCCTTTAATACTTTCCCTTCTCTTCCCCTTACTTTTTCTCTCTCCTTTCTTTTCTTCTGTAATTTCCCAAATCTCCAACCACTTGTCCTATGGCTCCTTATAACTTTTGATCCTATCTGCTCATCTGTAATAACTTATCCCATTATCTCAGTCTTTTCACCCATCTTTTACATGTTTATCATTTGTTATCACTATTGACAGTATCTTATATTTGTTCAATTTTTTTTATTGGTGTTCAATATTTCAATGACTCTTTGACTGATTTGACTATATTTATCTTGTATATTGATTCTTCTGTTTTCTGTAAGTTTTTGCATTATCTTTTCTTTATTGTACAAGTTCACTGCTATGTTATATTGTCTTTAGTGTGTGTTAGTATTATCTTGCTTAGTATAAATTGAATTGTGTCTGTGAAGTTTTTCTCCCTGGGCTTCGCAGAAAATGGGATTCATGCCCAGTCAGACTTTCCTGGTAAGCAAATGTTAAACAAATAAATAAAATAAATAAATATCTATATCTATAGATACAGATCTAATTTTCTTTCTTTATAACAACTCCCAGAAATATCTCCCTGGATCATATACAAATGACTGTGCGGTATACATTATAAGTGGGACCACAAACATTTTTACCAGCTATATCCTCTGTCCAGGTCCATTGTTATATTCTCCCACCTTTTTAACATGCATTCTAGTTTAAGCCTAGTCTCATCCCATGTCTCCTTAGGCAATTCTGCTAATCTTTTAGTAATCCAAGTTTCCTAGATGTTTTAGGTTATAGCACAACCACAAATGTTAGAAATTCTTCCCCAAATCATGGCTATGTACTTGTTTATTTTCTGAAAAAATCAAATTCACCCATTTCTTATCTAAACATATATCATTATTTAATCATACCTTGGATTATGTAGTAACATAACTTCCTCAAAACCAAGAGTACTTTTCTTAACTTTTCCTTGTGTTTTCTGTTCTTTTCTAGCTGTCTTTTTTCATTTATAAATATCCATTTCTTTCACCTTATCACCCTTCATGACATTCTATTGCATTCTATTTATACATTTACTACATTACTATTTTTAGTTTTTCTTTCCTTTAATCTCCAACCTTTCTCTTCATTAAAATTATAATTTCTTCTATTTTACTATGCCTTTCTTTGTATCCTAAAATCTTGTATTTTTCTAAATTGTTCTTTAGCTGATTTATGCTTATATTAGTATTTTCCTTAATTATATTTACTCAAGCACAGTTTCAATAACTCCTTATTTTTATACTGATGTAATTAATTTTGAATCTGTTTGATAGTATATGCAGATTATTATTGTAACATTTCTGTGTTTCATCACAACTATTGTAATTAGATTAATTTTTTTGCATTTGGAGCTTTTCTCTCTGGGCTTTTGCTGAAAAGAGTGTTTGTTGTCTGTTCGGACTACCTGGATAAACAAATGTAAACAAATAAATAAATATTGCCTTAACTTTGTTACTATTTATTTTGTAACCTGAAATTGTATGAAATTGCTTGAAGATGTCAAAGACTGTAGGCATATCCTTATCTGGATTAGTAATATACATTGTAACATCATCTCCAAGCAGTGCCAGTTTTTCCTCTTCTCTGTTGTTTCTATCCCTTATGCCAACCTCTCTTTTTATGATAATGGCTCTAAATATATTGCAAATAACAACAGAGACAGTGGGCATCCCTGTCTTGTACTTCTTCCTATCCCAAATCTCATTATCATCCTGGCATTTATATACTCCCTGCATAAAATAGATTTTCTGTTTTGATATTTTGAGTTTAGATATTCTGACTCTTAGATATTATTAGTGTTAGATATTTTGACATACAGCCACATATATCTATATCTATTTACATCTATACATGGATTGCAGTATGTGGCAGATTCACACAACACAGGGCCATCAGCATATAGGATAAGTCTAGGTAATATGAGATTAGAAGGAAAGCGACTAATGAATAGACTGAAAAGAATGGTGGTGAGGACTAATCCATTATGGACACCAGTGGAGATTGTTTAAAGGGAAGAGAGATTATTGCTAGAACAAAGAGTAAAGATTCTGTCACACAGGCAGCCTGAGAACCAGTTCAATATGGAGGAATGAAAGCTGGATATAGCTTCTTATTATAGTAGGAGCTTGGTGATGCAGTTAGAAGCTTTCATTAGATAATGAATGTTGATCCTGTCACACGAATTTGAGAATTTTAGTATGTATGAAGAGTGCAGTTTTTGTGTTTCTGAATTTAAGGAACCCATTCTGGTGAATAGTTAGTATGCAGTATTGGCATAAGTAAATGGCCACCCCATTCTGATGAATAGTTAGTATGCAGTATTGGCACACATAAATGGCCACTTCAGTAGACTACTTTGCTTTGAAAATTGCCAAGTTGTAGAAACAGTGAGTCAGGACTATAATCTCCTATAATAGCTGGTATGATACAGTTAGGAACTGGTATTGCAATTATTTCTTTCCACTGTTTTGAGAAAGTGTGCTGGGTAAGAGACAGAAAGATTAAAGAGATGGCATCAATGCAGGATAATTGCTTTACCACACAGTCTGATAAACCACAGGTAAAGGGCATTACTGTCTGCAGATCCATAACTGTGAAGGGATTTAATTAGTTCCTCAGCTTCTCAGAGTAGGAGTTTGTTGAGATAAAATGGTAGGTGGTAGGATTCACATGGTGAAATTATTGGACTGGTATCACTTGAATCAGTTTGGTAGGGGATGGGAGAGATCTTTGGTAAAGTTAGAATAGTGAAGAGGAGCCATTTGATTTCTGACCTTTGGACAGTATTGACTTTCTTCCAGAATATTCCTGAATTAGTGAAGGCTGCAGATTATTTGCTGCACATACATGATGTTTTAATGTACCTAATGTACTTAGTCAATAACATGAAGATTCGATTCCCTAATGGGTGGATACTAACAGTTTTTTCATTAAAAGGAGAACTCTAGCTAATGGAGCTGGCCTGACACCCCCCTTCTTGCATTGTTTATTGGCACTACACCAATGAAGAGTAATAAGCTAGCAACTTCACTTGAGCAAGAGCCCTCTATAAAATTGGCTCCAATTTTTGAAGTGCAGGAGATGAAATAACATTGTAGTAAAATACTTCCTTATTTTGATTTGCTTGCTTGGAGTTTGTTAACTAAGACAGGGAGCTGTTCCAGGAAGTTTACTTTTCAGCCATGGCCCAGGACAGAGACATAATAATTAAAGAGCCAGGTATATCTTACAAATAAACACTACAGTTATTGCTCAAATGAACTAAATGATAGAACAATGAAATATAACTGATGTCTTACAATATATATTCATTAGTTCAACAGAACCAAAAGGCAAGACATAGAATTTATTTCTTAAGTCAATAAAAATACAGCAGTGCCACAGAAACAAATTAGAGGAGTTAGAGTGGTAAGAAACTAGGAAAGAAAAAGGGAGAGAAAGATAACATGAATTAGGAAGGTTTGCATCTAACTGCAGTTTATTCCAGGCAGCAGAGCTGAACTCAGGGAAAATAGGATCTGTAATACATGTGTTTAGTAAGATTGCGCAACTTACATTAGATTTGAGTGAATACAATCTTTCCCTTCAGTGGAGCTACTGAAAAAAGGAAAGCATTGTCCAAGGATTTATCATTTACTCAACAAAGAACTTAAATTGCAGCTGTTTGATTTACAAGCTGCCAACTGGCTAGCTGAAAAGTATGGGAGTGGAGCTCCGTGGCTTGGACAAGAAGTATGAACCTACGCATTATCCTGGCTAGGACTTGCAGAATGCACATGTTCTTTTCTGAGGCATAACAAATGAGGGGAAACACAGATGTACATTGAGACATTCATACCCTTTTGCCAGTAATACACGAGTGTCAGGTACAGAAGCTTATAGGGATAAGGGCAGAAGTACATTTTCTCACTGAATTTAGTCTAAATGTGTTAGGTTAAGTCAGATATCTAGCTTTTTAAGTGAGAAAGTGTTTCTAAAGGGTGATTTGCATTACTCTAGCATTCTAGTTTAGTGCTATTATAAGTCCTGCACAGGTACCAAGTAGCATGTACTTGTTTTTGTGGGTTAGTGACAAACTTTTTTTAGAAGTAACCTAAGATGTAATAGTAGAAAAGACTGATTGCAGTTTTCTTAACAGTGAGTGGAGAGCTTGATTTCATGTAATGACTAGGTGTCCATTGCAAAGGATATGTAAAATAGATGGAAGGACAAGATGCAGGGTGTTTGCAAATAGAAAAGAATAGAAGATCCCATGCTGTGCCTTGTGGAACCCTTTAATATGTGGCTAAGTAGTCTGAAAGCAGGCTACTAAGTTTTACTTTCTCCTAGTACAGAAGTATTCCAAGAACTAAGACACAGCATGAAAACCATTATCAAATGTCATGAGATAGAGTAGAACAGCTAGAGCAAAATTTATAATTTTTCATGTATTTAGTTTTGCTTGTTAGGTAAAGTACTGGGCAGACACATGTCAATTATCAAACCTGCCATATGCACGCTACAACAGAATGGTACAACAGACTCCGAGATAAAAACAACTTTTAAATAGCATTTCAGGCTAACAACAGAAGCCACAGACAGTAAACTGTGGGATGTAGAAAATACCGGCAACCACAGTGGAGTTTCTAGATAAAAAGGTCAACTACTAACTAAAACAAGTAAATAAAAAAGGAAACAAGCACAAATAAATAAAATAAAACAATGGTTGAAGAAATATTATGTGTAGTAAATACTAAACAATGGCATCATGTCAGAATTACATGCTGAGGAATAATCATCTATGTAGAAACAATGCATTGCACAGCATTAATTTCAGCAAAATATGATTTGAAGCAAAAAAAAGAGCAACATACACAGAAGAATATACATGAATGGTCAGTATAGGACATATAAATATAAATGAATATGATTAAAAAAACAGTAACAGGGCAACAGAGTGAAGCAGGTAACCTACACAACAAGAATATATGGATATAATATTATCCTTCCAGAAGTAAAGAAATGGCGAAATACAATTCCAGAGCAATATTAAGAGGATAAAGGCTTTTAAATTGAGGATCTAAGGGGATAAATTGCTTGATTAGAATTCTTTGTAGCTTATTTTATTTAATTTCTTTTATGTAGCTTAGTTTATAAGGATATTATGATAAACATAAACAATATAGCATGCAATAGAGACTGACCATGCTACTCCATATCTCCCTTGACATTTCCTCTATTTCATAACTTAATCTTTTTTTTCTAAATATTTTAAACATGTGTTTGGATGAGGACATAAAACAAGTTGCTCTGCAAGCCTATTAATATATAGTCTAATGGCTTCATATAATTCTGATTATTGAAAATATTGCTTTTACCTACAAATTTAGTATGATATAAGGCAGTTGGACGGGGTATTTATTAAAGTTTTCATATACTGTGTGTCTAAAACGTTGTGTGATGCAATACAACCATCAGAAGGAAAGTATTTGGCAACAGTCTCCTTCTTCCTAACAAAAGACATTACAAAGAAAAAAGAATAGATTATATAGGACATGTTCATAACATTTTGCTTTTAATGTGTTTCGGCAGTTGCCAGATAGTTTCAAGACATGCTTTAAAAACAAACAAAACACTTAAAGAAGTTTTAATAAAAAAAAAAAAAAAAAAAAAAAAAAAAGCACTGTACCTGTCTTGATTTGTGTCACAGGAATCTCCAACAAGATCATTGTCTACATCAGACTGTAAATGAAAATAAAGCACATTATTTACACATTGCTAGAAAGGAGGGTAACATTTAAAAGGTAAATTAAAGGCATAATGCTAATAGCCCTATGAAATTTTATTTATGGTCTGTCTCCACATATGTGACTGGAAGTATAGAATCTATACCAGGCTTCCACCATTTCACTCTAAAGCCCCACAATGTGAGCTGTCCTATGGATGAATATAGGTTATAAAAGATAAAATATCAGTTTACATTTCATTGCCACCTTTCACCTAAGCTTTTTAAGCCTTACCTGACATTCAAACTGAAACATGAATCTTCTCTAAGATGGGCTAAAACTACATCAACTTGCCATATCCTTTGGTAATTCAGTTTGTGGATTAAATAATATTTTTCATATCCCATCATTCAGCTTAGAAGTATGCCCTACAGTATCTGTGACACTGTTTGTTAGCAGCAAATAGGACCGATTTTGTAACTCATTTGTGGCATTCTAATCTATATGCCATTATGTCAATCTGACATAATCTGTCATGTATCCAAAGTGAATATCAGACATTTTTAGCAGAGATTGTGTTCTACATGTAATGTAATCACCACAGTATACACATCTCATTTAAACAAAACTACAGCTTAAAAAAGCTGGGAGAAGAAAATAAGAATTCACGACTTTGTTGTTGGCTAAATTACCACCTCTCCACCAGCTCTCAAGTCCTCAGAACATGATATCATGTTAGGAGGATTAATAAATACTGAACCCACAGGGATGTGATGTAGCTTCCTTGAGGTCTACATTCAAAATGATTTCTCTAGAACTTCTGTGTACCACAGGACATGCACATACCTCATGTCTAACATCCTTCTTTTTTAAAATTATATACATTTCTGTTCTCTTGCGCTATATATATATATATATATATATATATATATATATATATGATGTTCTCTGCACTATGTTGTAATGATCACATTGTGCTAAATATGCCATGGGCTATTCATATCAGAATCATTTTTTTAAATTTGTATTGCAGTCAGCAATCATAAATAAATAAATAGATAAAATTAAATAAAATGAGATGATATTTTAATAGTTATTTAAATAATTCCAGTACATCTGCAATAAATTACAGTAACACCTTATTAAGTGGTATTAAAACATGTATTTATACTGGCACCCCATTAAAAATTTGAATTTCTTAATAGTTCTAATTACATTTATACTGTTTCTCAGCCAGTATAAATATAGACAAAATGTTAAACCTAAAAGATAATTTAATTTATGGCTTTAATTGCTTAAAGCTACATATATTATTGTTATTTAACAGCCTTATGTAAATATATTAAGTAAATTCAGTGCACTGGATACTAATTCAAAATATAAGAAATACAATGTGCAAAAAAGAATCTAAGAAATAATACTAGCAAATAAAGAATATTTACTTCTGTTAGCCTATTTGCTTCTTATTATTTCAAAAAGTTATATCTGAATTATATAATTGGTCATGTTAAATATGCTCAAAATACGGGGAAATAACAGAATTATAAAAATCAACTGCAATTTCTAAATCTCAATAAGGATAACAAAAATAAAATTTTAAGCTCTCCTAAAACTGATAATGTCTTCATTGTTTTGGAAACATATACATGGGAATTTCTTTATTGAGTTTGTACCACTCCTAACAAATTAAGTAAAAAAAAAATATAGAACACAAGAAAATAAGTGCTGGAGATGTATAACATATTAAAAGCTGATTATGAATAATATGTTTTAAGAATGTGAAATGTTAAATGACTACTGGATGGAAATGTAGTCTTTTAGAAGAGTTATCATCAGTAATTGCTCTTTAATATATAAATTCAATACTTTTCAATGTCTCACTTTCTGGAAATATACACAATATACAATATCCTTTATAATGGACTTAAATTGCCATTGCTAGAAAAGGTATAACTAAAAATTATTAAAAAAGTAATAGGGTTCCTTCCTTTTAGGAATTTCTGAATTTAACCACTTAAATATGCTATAAAGAATTACTTAAATTAACACCTAAAATGTTTCATATAATTATAGATGCTGGACAAAGTTGCCAAGTCTTTTAGAAAAGTATAATGACAAATACAAAATTAGTTAAATTATAATATATTCATAAGAGTGTTAGTAAATTAGTCAATTGAAAATGAGAACATGTTATATATAATTTAAATTATATGCATAGTAAATATTTTGCTGGTTTGCTGTGTTTTTAAATGTGATGACCTTTTTAATTGCATAATAGAAATATTTATAAGAATCATACAGATGCACATACTCAAGGTGCTTTCAGTAATAACATTTTTCATTCTTATTATTAAAATTAAGTCTGTAACAGTTTATATATCTTTCTATTCTTTAATCAGCAGGCTGCCATGTTTAGGGAATTTAACAGGACTGTTTATACGGGACATCTGGACTTGCTTTTGAGACAGTGCTTGCTGCACTACAACTTTCTTACACCACACAGCTTCAAGTTTCACTTGTCATGGTTTTGGCTTGTTTAGATATCAGCAATTTTTTCTGTACAGCTTGCCATCTTCTTCACAAGTTATAAAGGAGCCTGGTTTTAGCAGCTTTACTAAGTGTACAAGATCAAACTATTGAATCCCCCACATTTTTTTTAATTCTACTTTGTCTCTAACCTGAACAATCAAGTAGTCCTCTGCAGTTCCTGTCATAGTAACATTTCTGTCTCTGCTGGTTTCCTTCCAGCATTTCCTTTACTTTATTTTGATTTTGTAGCATCAGTAAAGCAGTTGAAATAGCCAATCTGCATTTTAGCCTTCTGCCCATTAATAGGACAGATTGGAGAGACTTTGTCTTCACAGTACAATATTCTCATTTTCCAAAACTGACCATCTTCATAGGTTTTGCTACAGCTCTTTCTGATGATATTATTCACTTTTTGGATAGTTTCATCAACTTGCCAAATAGACTGACGATAGTAAAAAATGTACATTATATCTTTGAGTTTCCCATTTGTGTATGACTCTTCTGAATTCCAGACTTGTGCATTGTGAATCACTGTCAGATATTAGAACATTAGGTATAATCTGTCATGAAAATAGAGACTTAGATGCACTAATCATACTTGCACTTGTGTCTGTCAGTTTGATTTTGGGAAACTTAGAATAATAACATGCATCCATGACATATATGGTTTGTCGAAAACAGAACAAATATATGTCCATTCTATTCCACTGATGCTCTGGAATATGATATGCTATAATATTTTTCTTTGGATTGTTATTCTTGTAAACACTGCAGATGGTACAACTATGTGCTACCTGCTCTACATAGGATGACATTCCAGGCCAAAGAATTATGTCTATTGCTGCTTTTTCACACTTCACTGTTCCTGTTGTGATTTGTGTGCTCTCTCAAACATTTGTTTTCTCATTTGGGAACTATTATTTTCTCAGCTTTGGACCCCAAAACACAGATTATTCCTACCTTAAAAGAGCAGCACGACTTAACGTCTTTCTTTGCTGATATTTTTTTGCACAGGTCAGAATTTCATGGTAATACCTTTCAGCAGGTAACTACTGATGTTATTATTTATGCATAGTTACCTACTGATGTTATTATTAGTACATAGTTAACTACTGATGTTATTATTAGTACATAGTTAACTACTGATGTTATTATTAGTACATAGTTAACTACTGATGTTATTATTAGTACATAGATAACTACTGATGTTATTATTAGCATATAGTTAACTACTGATGTTATTATTAGTACATAGTTACCTACTGATGTTATTATTAGTACATAGTTAACTACTGATGTTATTATTAGTACATAGTTAACTACTGATGTTATTATTAGTACATAGATAACTACTGATGTTATTATTAGCATATAGTTAACTACTGATGTTATTATTAGTACATAGTTACCTACTGATGTTATTATTAGTACATAGTTAACTACTGATGTTATTATTAGTACATAGTTAACTACTGATGTTATTATTAGTACATAGATAACTACTGATGTTATTATTAGCATATAGTTAACTACTGATGTTATTATTAGTACATAGTTACCTACTGATGTTATCATTAGTACATAGTTAACTACTGATGTTATTATTAGTACATAGTTAACTACTGATGTTATTATTAGTACATAGATAACTACTGATGTTATTATTAGCATATAGTTAACTACTGATGTTATTATTAGTACATAGTTACCTACTGATGTTATTATTAGTACATAGTTAACTACTGATGTTATTATTAGTACATAGATAACTACTGATGTTATTATTAGCATATAGTTAACTACTGATGTTATTATTAGTACATAGTTAACTACTAATGTTATTATTAGTACATAGGTAACTACTGATGTTATTATTAGTACATAGGTAACTACTGATGTTATTATTAGTACATAGTTAACTACTGATGTTATTATTAGTACATAGGTAACTACTGATGTTATTATTAGTACATAGGTAACTACTGATGTTATTATTAGTACATAGGTAACTACTGATGATATTATTAGTACATAGGTAACTACTGATGTTATTATTAGTACATAGGTAACTACTGATGTTATTATTAGTACATAGTTAACTACTGATGTTAATATTAGTACATAGTTAACTACTGATGTTATTATTAGTACATAGGTAACTACTGATGTTATTATTAGTACATAGTTAACTACTGATGTTATTATTAGTACATAGTTACCTACTGATGTTATTATTAGTACATAGGTAACTACTGATGATATTATTAGTACATAGGTAACTACTGATGTTATTATTAGTATATAGTTAACTACTGATGTTATTAGTACATAGGTAACTACTGATGTTATTATTAGTACATAGGTAACTACTGATGTTATTATTAGTACATAGTTAACTACTGATGTTATTATTAGTACATAGGTAACTACTGATGTTATTATTAGTACATAGGTAACTACTGATGTTATTATTAGTACATAGGTAACTACTGATGTTATTATTAGTACATAGGTAACTACTGATGTTATTATTAGTACATAGTTAACTACTGATGTTAATATTAGTACATAGTTAACTACTGATGTTATTATTAGTACATAGGTAACTACTGATGTTATTATTAGTACATAGTTACCTACTGATGTTATTATTAGTACATAGTTAACTACTGATGTTATTATTGGTACACATCTGCAATTCCTTTACTTTTTCTCTTGTGTCACTGGTAACACAAGGAATACACATTTTTTCTTGTAGTAGCTCATTTCATGATGCTTCTCTGGTATGTACCTTGCCTCATCCTTATTTCACTTTTAAGTCATAATGCTGTAGATTAAGTAACATCCTGTGCAATCCGGAAGCGTCTTATATGAGGACATGTTTAACATGTGTTTCTAACATTCTCTGCAGTGTAAATGTGTCTTATACAAATAGTTTTTTGAATATGCTTTCCAATGGTTTGCAGTCAGTTTTTACCTGAGCTTCATTGACATAGACATACTCATGGAATTACCTACACATTAGTGTTAAATGATTTTCTAGTTGAGGATATCTGTTGTGACCATCTGTAAATATTCTTGGCCCATAAACAGCAGATCTGAAGTAGTTACTTCATTTTCTCTGCAACCTGTGGGTATCAGATCCGACTTCGGATCCGAGCCGGCAGCTTTCCAAGCTCCAAGATCCGAGCTCCTAGCTCCTCCCCCTACCCATAATCCCCTGCTACCAACCACATTACCCCAGATTGTTTTTTGCCGCAGCTGAAGAAGCTTTCCCTTTGAAGAGGTCCTGGCTGGGTGAGATCGTTTCTATTTTAAAAAGTTTCAAAAATTGTGTGTGTGTGGTAGTAAACCTTCTTCTACCCCCATTTAGTGCTAGTTTAATTTTTTTTTTTTTTTTACTGGTGCAGTTAGTTAATTTTTTATTTATTTTTATTTTTTCACTCCCCCTCCCCCCTTAGCGTTTGGGTGTGTGTGTGTGAGTGTTTAAAATGGCGGAAGGGCCTAAGGCCATTTTTTCTAAATGTACTGAGTGTGGCCACAAGCTTTCCCCAGCTGATGGCCACACTCAGTGTGTTTTGTGCCTGGGGGTGGCCCATCTTTCAGAGGCCTGCCAGATCTGTGCGGCCTTCAACCCCCGGGCACTTTGGGATAGGAAAAACAAGCTGATCCTGGCGGGAAAGCTCCCACAGGAGTCAGCTTCTTCTTCCTCTCCCGTTCGGGTTCCGGCTGCCTTGGCGCCCTCTGTTCCCTCAGCTCAACCCGGGACTCAACCTCCCCTCTTCGGGTTTGAGCTCTGGGGAAACTAGTGCCTCCTCTACTAAGGAGAAGAGGCACAAAGATAAGGAGGGACATAGATCCCATAAAAGGCGGGCCGAGTCTCACCCCTCGGCTCCGCCAGCAAAAATAGCTAAGTCTCCTTTGGGGGTCTCTGAATCCTTCTTCTCTCGGCTCCGTTCGCCTAGTTTCTTGCCGGAGCCGGAGGAGGAGGAAGATCGGTCTCCCTCGAGGTCATCGAGGCGGCCCCCCCAGCCCGCCTCGACTACCTCTTCCAGGTCAACCAAAAGCATCTTCAAAGCGGATATGGATCGGATGATGCGTCGGTTCTTGCAGACCCAAATGCAGATGGGGGTGCTCTTGCCTCCCCCCCTCTGGGGGGAGTGCGGGCCTCCATGTTTACCCGGATCACTCCTTTTCCAACTCATTTTCGGATCATGGAGTCATCGGATCCGGGCCCATTTGGACCCAGGGATTTGTCGGCGCCGATAGCGCTGGTCTCTTCGACGCCGACTATGCCCTCGAGCTTGTCGGATCCAAGCTCTCGGGGCCGAGGGCTGAGCGTCGGATCCGAGGGAGGAGTTGTATCTTCGGAGCTGTGGGCTTCGGAGCGCACCTCTCTCTCTGCGTCGACTGCTTTAGCTCCGACCCCGATCCCTTCCTTGGAGCCGAGGAGATTGCTCTCAGAGGCTGATGAGGGTGATTCTCCTTTGGCTTTTGAGGTAGTGGAGAGGGTACTGTCGAGATCCTCCAGATCCCCGGTTCGGGATTCAGATCCACCCATAACCCCACTGTATGAGGGTCTGTCTTCCATCATCTGACCATCGGGACAGCCTGCCCAAGCCCTCCAGCTAGTTCCTGTGGAGGAACAACAACCCGTGGACGAGCCCTCTTTGGATAGCCGCACCAAGGAGGTTCCTCAGAAACGTCAGTGTAAAAGGAGGCACCTGGACTCCCCCGAGTCTGTCACCACTGACACGGACTTAGATGATAGGGAGGGTTCCCCAAGGTCACCCCCTGAAGATGTCTCCTTTGGAGACATTATGGAAATGTTGCGTATTAGAGGGGGGTGGTCTGCCCAAAAACCTTCCCTTGATGAATCCGTGTTCCTGGAGGCATTTGAGGCAGGCCCATCTACTTCCTGGGTGTCCCCTCCAGCCGACCCCCTGGTGGACTTAATTACCACCAGGGCGTGTAAGGAGTCCAACACCGTGTAGCCAATTCCCAGGCATCCCGATAAAATACTGAGTCCCCCTGCAGATAGGCAATCATAGGCCAAAGGATCCCCTGTTGATGCCATGTTAGTGGCGGCGGCCACCAAGAAAGAACTCGCTCAGGAGAGTTCTCTGGTCCACCCGCCAGATAAAGAATCTCGAGTGTTGGACCGGATTGGGAAGCAGATGTTTGCTTCAGCGACCTTTTCCATAAGGGCGCTGAACTATATGGCACATACCATCAGGCTACAGTCAAGGAATACGCTGCAGCCCCCCCGGACTCAATGTCGGTTGGAGACAGGAATGTGTTTAAGACAAGAATGGCCACTCTGAAATCCATCTCCAATACGTCTATGCAGCTCCTCTCTCATGCTTTGGAAGGAGCCGCTAGAGTCAGGGGAGCAGGGGTCGTCTTACGACGTCACACCTGGCTCCGTCTTTGCGACTTCGCGGATCCCTTCAAGACGTCCTTCGTGAACGTCCCCTTTGACGGTTCTGCTCTTTTCAGCTAGACCATTCCCGATACGCTGGTCCAAAGCGAAAAGGACAGGAAGATGCTATCTGCCGTCGGAGTCCGCTTCTCCAGTCCCCAAAGATCCTTCTCCAAGAATCAGAGGGGACAAAAGAAGTTGTGGTTCCGCAAGTCTCAGCAATCCCATGCAGCTGCGGACCACTCGTCCTCTAGAGGCAGAGGAGGACAAGGTGGATGCCGGCCCAGAGGCAGAGGGGGGCCACGTAATTTTGGGTCTAGAGAACCTTTCTCGGACAGACCCGCGCAACAGCCCTGAGGGATTGCCCGACTGTCCCTCTCTGGAGGCAGTCGGGGGGCAGTTGATGGAGCACCTATCAAACTGGGAGTCCCTTACAATGGATCGATGGGTGCTCCGTATCATTTCCAGAGGTTATTTCATTCCATTCCTAAATCTTCCCCCCAAAACCAGACATCTCCCCGATGTCCCACTCGATCAGAGGGAGGCAGCAGCTTCAGAGATTTTGAAGTTGCTAAGAAAAAGAGCCATCCAGCCCGTCCCCCCAGATCAGTCTGGATTGGGTTATTACTCAAGGTTCTTTTTGGTGCCAAAGAAAACGGGGGACCTCAGACCCATCTTAGACCTTTCCACTCTGAACCTGTTTATACCCAAGGAAAAGTTCTGGATGGTCACTCTTCAATCTATCCTCCCCCTCCTGTGGGAGAATGACTGGATGTGCTCCATAGACCTCAAGGATGCGTACTACCACATCTTGATGGACAGATGATCCAGGAGGTTTCTCCACTTCCGGCTTGGAGCCAGTCATTATCAATTCAGGGTTCTTCCATTCGGCCTCACCTCAGCCCCCAGAGTGTTCACCAAAGTAATGGCGGTGGTTACGGCCCACCTGAGACTTCAGGGCATTCAGGTCTTCCCATACCTAGACGACTGGCTCCTTACCACGACCAACAGGCATCAGCTCTCTGTAGCGAGAGATTACGCACTGACTCTAGCCCACAATCTAGGCATTTCAGTAAACCTGCAGAAGTCCTGCCTGTGCCCCACTCAAGCCCTGGAATTCATAGGGGCCAGGTTGGATACTCGAATCTCTTGAGCTACTCTAACATCGGTCAGACTGAACAGCTTGTCTTATCAGGTGTTAGCTCTTCTCCAGAGTCCTTCTCCTCCGGTGGAGTTAGTCCTGAGGGCACTAGGGTCTATGGCAGCAGCAATCGGTCTTTCTCTCTATGCTCGTCTGCGAATGCGAATATTACAATGGACCCTTCAAGTCCAATGGTCCCTCTTGCTCCACCCGTTGAACATGCCGATACCACTCAGCAGAGTTTGCAGGGACTCCCTTCTTTGGTGGTTGCATGCGCAGAACTCAGAGAAGGGAGGCCTTTTGTGATCCCCCCGGTCAAAGCCACGTTGACCACGGATGCTTCTCGCCTCGGGTGGGGGGGGCATTTTTCAGGCAGATCCATTCAAGGCACGTGGACTCCCCTAGAGACAGCATTGCATATCAATGTCCTAGAGATGAGGGCGGTGCTTTTGGCATTGCAAGCTCTCCACGACCTTCTTCCTCTGGGGACTATTGCAATCTAGACAGACAACATGTCTGTAGTCTGGTATATAAACAAACAGGGAGGAACCAGATTCTACCCCCTGTGTCGAGAGGCCATGAGAGTTTGGGAATGGGCGATCTCCACCAACCGTTTTCTGGTAGCAACGCACATCCCGGGACGATCCAACATATTGGCAGACAAGCTAAGTCGGGTGCTTCTCACTCCGTACGAGTGGTCTCTGAATCCATCTGTTGCGAAGCAGATCTTCCACAAATGGGGTCAGCCTCGCTGCGATCTTTTTGCTTCTCCTTTAAACACAAAGTGCAGTGAGTACTTCGCAATAATTCCCCCCAGAGGGGAAACCCCCAGAGACGCTCTAGTCCATGCTTGGCCTCCCGGGCTCCTTTATGCTTATCCCCCCTTCCACTCATGATGAAATTCATTCAGAAAGCCTGTCGGTTGGGGAGCAGAGTTATCCTCATAGCCCCATTCTGGCCTCGGCAGATCTGGTTCCCCTTTCTGCGGTCTCATAGTGTGGCTCCTCCGTGGATTCTGGATCCCTATCCAGAACTGATCTCTCATCCCGCGGACTGCCCAACACCGAACCTGGTCAACCTCAAGCTTGTGGCTTGGCTGATCCAGTTCCATTAATGGCTAGGACTCCCAGTATCTCATCTCCCGTTAAGGCCATTCTGGTTGTGGCTCATAAGCCATCTACCAGAAAACTTTACAACAGTAAATGGAAACGTTTTTCCATTTGGGCCAAAGATAAGGGCTTGGACCCATTTACTGTCCCTATTCCGACCATCCTGGACTTCCTCTCGCTGATCTTTCAACAGGGAGCAAGCACTTCTACGGTTAAGGTGCAATTGGCGGCCATCTCCCATTTTCATGTGGGTGATGGCATAGGTTCCTTAGCATCTACAAAGTTGTGCAAAACCTTCTTACGAGGCATCTTCCTTTTAAATCCACCGATAAAGTCTGTGGTTCCCCCATGGGATCTCACTCTAGTCTTGCAGGCTTTGACATGTCCACCTTTCGAACCTGCGGCCTCAATTCCATTGAAGTTCTTGTCATGGAAAACAGCCTTCTTAGTGGCTATTACTTCGGCCAAAAGGGTTTCTGAATTACAAGCCTTGTGTATGAAACCTCCTTACTTTATCTTTCACAAAGATAGAGTGTCCCTCAGGACTAACCCATCTTTCTTGCCTAAAGTTGCTTCAGAAGCAAATATAAATCAATCAATAAATCTACCAGTGTTTTTTCCAACTTTTCAGAACAAGGGAGAATACACATTACACAAATTGGATGTACACAGACAGCTGCGTTTCTACTTGCATACGACTAGAGAGTTTCACAAGTCGGACCAGTTGTTTGTCTCGTATGCAAAATCAGCCATGGGTAAAGCCATTTCCAAAGTCACTGTAGCAAATTGGATCCATCAGTGTATTATTCAGGGGTATATATCGTCTGGCAAACCAGCCCCGGTTAGTATCCGTGCTCATTCTACAAGATCCGTAGCCACCTCAACAGCTTTCTGGTCTAAGGTTCCAGTGGACGACATATGTTCAGCAGCTACTTGGTCCTCTTCTCATACGTTCATTTCTCATTATAAATTAGATGTGATTTCGAGAAGTAGGGCTTCTTTTGGCTCCGCGGTGCTTCGGAATATCCTTCCGTAAGAACCACCCAAGTTCTTATAAGGTAGTTGGGGACTCTGTCCCACAGGTTGCAGAGCAAATGAAGTAACTACTTCAGATAAAGAAGTTATGTACTCACCATAACATTCCATCTGAGTAGGTACTTCATTTGTCTGCAACCAACCCCCCCCTGCCATCCCCCGAACCTTTCGTGATTTTTCTGATCACCTTTGCAGTTGATTTTTTCGTGTTTCCAGGTTGGTAAGGCAAAAAAAAAACGATCTGAGGTAATGTGGTTGGTAGCAGGGGATTGTGGGTAAGGGGGAGGGGCTAGGAGCTCAGATCTTGGAGCTTGGAAAGCTGCCGGCTCGGATCCGATACCCACAGGTTGCAGACAAATGAAGTACCTACTCAGATGGAACGTTATGGTGATTACATAACTTCTTTATCTGTTCTCTCACAAGAACATAGCACTACACATTTCTCACTGAAAACTATTTGCAACACACAAGATTATACAGAACACAGAGTTTTAAATCCTTTGCAGAATACAGCATCATTCCTAGAAACCTCTGCAATGCTTACTTGCTTTCTTACCTTTACAGTTGTGCAATACATTTTCTGGATCAGATTTCATACCTTCTTACTGGAATATGACGCACGTATTTTAGACCTTTCAGTCTGATTTTGCATTTGATCTTCTTTAGCTTTTGACTCGTAAATTGTTTAGACTTCATGATTCTATTACAGTGACTACAATGACCACAAGGAGAACACCCAATTTACGAGTCAAAATTCAGGAAATGTTTATGACATCACATTTTTTTTGCTAACTGCAGTAGCGATTGGATAATTTATTTGGCTACATGCAGTTGCTCAGCATTCTATGTGGGTCAGACTTCGAGACCACTGAGAATAAGAATATCTGAGCATATTAGTGACATGAGGATAAGGAAGCCCACTAGTGCACTATACAAACATTCCTTAGTACATTCTACAGCTTCTTTTAGGTTCATAGCAATAGATAAAATTAGGGGTAACAGATTAAATAAAGCAGGATGGCATAATATTCTTGATGCCAAAGAAAAGAAGTGGATAATTAAATTGGGTGGACTTTTTCTACCAGGCCTTAATGAGCACTTATAATTTGACCAATCAGTTTGTCTTTTGTGGTTGATGTCATGCATAAAAGGAATTTGATTTTTGTACTTCTCTAACACTGAGGAATGCTATGTAACTATATTAGCTGAAACTGGTCTGTTTTTTTCCTTTTATCTTTTGCTGACATGCATTGAATATTGAATTTGTTCAGTGTCACAGTTTGCTGGCTTACTTTGCTGTTTTTCTGGTTGGAATTCAAGCCGTGCAATTGCCGTATGTGCAGGGGATGTTTTTTTACTGTATTTTCATTTAGCCTTGTTTGACAGAAAATTTGTTTGCATCTAGCAGTGAGAAAAACTTAGCATTTGGTCTTCTGAAGACCATTTATTTTATTGGAAACAATAGCCAATGCTCTCTCTCAATCACTCTGTTCAAAGCTTGTAGATAAATCCAAACCCAAGCACCCATACATTCTGTTGGCTAAAACTGCATTTTAATGTCATTTAAGATTACTATTCTCTTTAAATCATGTCCACCTTTTCCTCTGAGAGTTACAGGCACTTTTCTGACAGAATAAATTATTGGCATAGTGTCAGGTTTTATTTGTATATCATATTTTCTGTAAAATATGCCAAACCTGTGAATAAAGTAGAATGGACATGCAGGATGTCAGTGTTATGGCTCTGTACAGTATCTGAAATGTTTCTGTGTCATCATGATTGACAGTAAACACATTTTATCCTTGTTTCTTCACTGTAAATTCTTTTTACCATTCCTAGCTTCTCACAAGACATGCCACCCAATATATTAGGAGAATTCACGTATTAATGTTCAATTATTTCAAGAGATGTCTGAACCTTTGATTTTTGCAATGACATTGCCAGCAGTTTCTGACTTAATGGTGCCAACTGATGGGGAGAATAGGATGGAAATGTACATGCAGCTGTCTCTTGAGTATTTTCTAGCCTGAGCTGTTTAAAGTATCATTTGACAAGGTATTACACTTTGCATCTGTATCAAGTTTAAATTCCACATTTTGTCCATTATTTCTCAGCAATTTTTACCAACATCCACATTTAACTACTTGCCTTGGCTCCTGAGGATTGAGCTGGGGGATAACAAAAGAACACCATTTTTCCAGCTCACCTATCCCAGAGGAGGTAAATGTGCTTTAGTTGATGCTGCCACTCACCCTCAGACAGTGTTACAGATGACAGAATCATCAAAGTAGCAACAAATCACCTCATACGTGAGTTGTTAATTTTTTTTTGAGACCATAAATATTACACATCCAACTGACTTCCTTCTATGGACCTGCTATTCAAATTACCCCCCCCCCCCCTTTACACCACATTGCGGAAGGCTAGATAAAAGCCTTCATTGTACCAGTCCATTCAGGTGACCCACAAAGTGCAGGACTTGTCAGCACCACTGGATATGTTAATCCCACTGCACTCCCTACTGCTGTCTTCCCAAAGAGAACAGCAAGCCATTGTCCACTCCTCTCACTACCACAAGCTCTGACACTTCAAGATTCCCCAAGAATGTGGGACATCAGTACCCCATCATGAACAAAAAAAACACACTTCTGGACCACTAGGTATCCAAATAAAAGCTCCAACAAGAAAAAACACGATAAAGGAAGCAGCCAAACTGGATTAAATTTTTCTTTACTGAATTCTGGTACCTCGGTCTTCGCCTTCACATGGAATAAATAGAAGTTATGTTCTTACCATAACGTTCCATGTTAGTTGTCTTCTTCTCGCCTTCTTCTTGCTGGATGGGTTCGGAGCCGACCCCGGCTCCGACTCGGCCACTCTAAAAGCTCGAGAGTTGGTTCCACCGGCTCGAGGCTCCCCTTATATCCCACAATGCTAGGCGAGAGTTACCTCAGATCTCGTTTGTAAGCTAACCCCAGCTTATAATAGTAACAGAATAACTCTAAACAGAGTCCACCTCTAACAACAGGAAGAAAGAAGGGTGACCTACATCCTGATCCAGGAAATATGCACAACAGCATATGCCTAAGAAAGAGGTGGTAGAAAGAGAGGTCACAATCACAACTCCTCTAGGTCTGTCCAGGCCAGGGGAAGGAGGGTGGGGCCTTAAGAAGAAGCGAGAAGAAGACAACTAACATGGAACGTTATGGTAAGAACATAACTTCTATATGTTAAGTTGTCTATCTCGCCTTCATTCTTGCTGGATGGGACCGCGTCCCTAGCACCTTGTCCCGGGTGGCCTAACGGAACAGACTCCTGAGAACAGTGGAACCAAAGTTAGCTCTATGCCTAGAAGCTAAGTCCAACTTATAATGAGAAATGGAAGTGTGAGGAGTAGCCCAAGTAGCCGCTGCACAAATGGTGTCAATAGGCAGTCTGTCTTGGAAGGCTAAAGAAGTAGCCAAAGCTCTGGTGGAATGGGCCTTAGGTTTATTAGGCAGTTCTTGGTGTCTAATTTCATATACAAGGGAAATCAAAGATGTTAGCCATCTGGATAATGATACCTTTGAAACTGAAAGTCCCTTTCTGCTTTCCGCATAGGAGACAAACAGCTGATCAGATTTTCTGAATTGTTTTGTTCTATCCAAGTAGTACCTCAATTGACGATGAACATCCAGGCAGTGTAATTTTTGTTCAGACCTATTGGAATATTCTGGAAAAAAGACAGGAGGTCAATGCTTTGATTTAGATTTGACGTCGAGACCACCTTAGGCAAAAAGGACGGGTTAGTTCGTAAGGATACTCTGTCCTTATGAAACAATAGATAAGGAGGTCGACAGCTGAGTGCTTGAAGCTCTGAAACTCTTCTAGCTGAAGTAATAGCTACCAGAAAAAGAGTCTTCCATGATAGCAATTTTAAAGAACAGGAGACTGCAGGTTCGAAAGGGGAAGAATCAAAGAAGCAAGAACTAAATTTAGGTCCCAAGGAGAAGGAGGATTTCTTATAGGAGGTCTGAGAAGAAAAACTCCTTTCAAAAAGGCTTTGCAAAGCTTGTGGGACATTAAGGCAGATTCAGAAATACCCACATGAAAGTTAGAAATAGCTGCCAATTGAACTTTAAGAGTAGAGGAGATGAACCTGCATGGAAGAGTTCAGCTAGAAATTCAAGGACTAATTGGATGGAAGCAGTGAAAGGATCTATGTCCTTTCCTTGAGCCCAATATGTGAAGCGTTTCCACTTACTCAAATAAATCTTCCAGTGGAAGATTTATGGGAAGCTATCAAAATATCTCGAACGGAGTGAGATAATTGAGGAAGCCTGGCTAAGGTTGGAACTGGAGGAACCAAGCAGTGAGGTTCAGAGAGGGGAGGGAGCGATGAAACTGACCCGACTGATGGATCAAAAGATCTGGAACTAGGTCCAGATTCCACGGTCGCTCCAATAGAAATCGATGTAGAAAGGGGAACCACACCTGTCGAGGCCAGTAAGGAGCAATGAGGATCAATGAGGCCTTCTGAGCGATAGCTTTCTGTATCACTTGAGAGATTAGTGGGAAGGAGGAAATGCATACAGAAGTCCCGGGGCCAAACTTGGACTAGAGCGTCTCTGCTGGGTTGGCCTGGTAAAGGGAATAGAGTGAAATATTCTCTGCACTTGCTGATTTGGGGAGTAGCAAAAAGATCGCAGCAAGGCTGACCCCACTTGAGAAAATTTCTCTCACAACAGAGTCTTTCAGAGACCACTCGTGAGGCATGAGGATAGCTCTGCTCAACTTGTCCGCAATTTGATTGGACTTCCGGGATGTGCGTTGCTATCAGAAACCGCTGAGAAGAAATCGCCCATTGCCACAATCTGAGTGCTTCTCGACACAGGGGTATGACCTGGTTCCGCCTTGTTTGTTGATGTACCACACTACAGACATATTGTCTGTCTGGATTGCAATCGTTCCCAAGGGAAGAGAGTCTTGAAGGGCTTGCAACGCTAAAAGCACTGCTCTCATCTCCAGAACATTTATGTGCAAGTGGCATTCGTTTGGTTGCCATGTGCCCTGGACCGTCCTGCCCTGATAATGCCCCCCCCACCCGATCAGGGAGGCATCCGTTGTCAGAGTAGCAACCGGAGGGTGGAACAAAGGGTCTTCCCAACAAGAGCTGAGGGGAAGACATCCACCACATGAGGTGATTTTTGCACGCCTGCGTGATCATAATGGTGTGAGACATTGGAAGTTGCTGGTATGACCATTGAGTAAAGAGCATCCATTGAAGGATCCGCATGTGGAATCTGGCTAATGGAAGCAGAGGTATGGCCGCCATAATTCCCAACACTTTCAGAACTAACCTGGCTTTGATTCTGTTGTTGTTGAAAAGGAGTGAGACCAGTTTGTGAATGTCTGTTATTCTCTGATGTGTTAGTCTACAGACATGTCTACTGTGTCTAGATTTGCGCCTATGAAAGTAATAGCGACAAGGCGACAAAACAGACTCTTCGCAATTTATTGAAATGCCTAACTTTTGACAAATGCGAAAAGTGTAATCCCTGGCCATCAGAAGGAGATGCTTGGTGGGAGCTGTGAGGAGCCAGTCGTCCAAATATGGAAACACCTGGAATCCTTGTCGTCTCAGGTGAGAAGCTACCACTGCCATGCATTTGGTAAACACCGGGGGCAGTGGTGAGACCAAAGGGCAGGGCCCTGAACTGAAAATGACTGGTTCCCAGCCTGAAGCGGAGGAATCTTCTGGGCGTCTGTTCATTTTATGTGATAGTACGCATCCTGAAGGTCTATAGAGCACATCCAGTTTCCTTTGCCCAAAGGGAAGGATGGATTGCAGCGTGACCATCCGAAATCTTGTTTTCTTGACTGATCTGTTTAAGATACTGAGATCCAAAATTGGTCTCCAGTCCCTGTTTTCTTTGGAACTAAAAGAACCTTGAGTAGATTCCGGATCCTTGCTGGTCTGCTGGAACTGGCTGAATTGCTCTTTTGCAAGCAGTTTTGAAATCTCCAAAACCGCTAGATCCCTTTGAGCGGGTGGAACATCTGGAAGGGATTTTTGATTGCTTTGGAATGCGAAGAAAGGGGATAGAATAGCCTTCGGAAATGATGGACTGTACCCATTTGTCTTGAGTCAGGGATAGCCAGGCTTCTGGGTACAGTGACAATCTTCCCCCGACTGCCTCCGAAGGTGGGCAGTCGGGCAACACCTCAGGGATGCTGAAAGGGCTTGTCAGAGAAGGCTTCCGATTGCCCTGGTTCTGCGGACCCCCTGCCCCTAGGGCGGCGTCTACCATTGTTATTCCCGCCTCTGCCTCTGGCGGGGAAACAACTCTGTGCGTCAGGCGAAGTCCCTTGAGATTGTTTACGGAACCACATCTTTCCACCTTTCTGGCCTTTGGGGTAAGGCCTAGAAGGAGTAGAAAAACGGACTCCGACGGCAGAAAGGGTCTTGCCATCAGTTTCGCACCTAGTCAAGGTTTCTTTCACTTGAGGACCAAAGAGAGATGATCCATCAAATGGGGAGTTAGTGAAAGACGTCTTGAAGGGGTCCATAAATTGCATAGCTGCATCCAGGCATGCCTACGTAAGGCCACACCTGTCCCTGCAGCTCTACTCGCTCCATCAGCCGCGTAAGAAAGAAGGCGCATGGAGGAGTTGGTTATGGAGTTAAGGGTAGCCAGCTGCGTGTTCATCTTATCTTGAAAACCCGCAGCTGTAGGGTCCTTTAACATTTCACTCGCTTCCTTGATCAAGTCCCTTTGAAGACGAGTAAAATGGCATAGGTAGTTCAGCGAACGCATGGTAAATGTCACTGACGAGAACATCCGCTTCCCGTACCTGTCCATGGACCTAGATTCCTTGTTAGGTGGATGGACAGGTACTGAAGGATCAGCTAGCTCCTTCTTAGTGGCAGCAGCTACCACCATAGCATCCACAGAGACTCCTTTAGTCAAGAACTGTTTGTCTGCTGGTGCCGTTATGAACTTGGAGGGTCTCCTGGGAGTGGGGTCCACTGAATCAGGAGCCCTCCATGCCTTCTTAGCAACCACCTGCATGAGGGGGTCAAAGGGGGGGGACACCCAGGAGGTGGAAGGGCGAGAGCCAAACGCCTCAAGATACACAGATTCATCCTCTGAAGGGTTGAGGGCTGGCCAATTTCACCTCTGCTTCAGGATCTCTAGAATGTCTGCAAATGAGACATCTTCAGAAGGGGAACGGGGGGAACCCTCAGAATCATCTAAATCTGTGTCAGATGTGATGGACTCAGGTGAGTCAATGTGTTTCCTCTTACACTTCCTCTTCCGAGGGGGCTCTTCTGCCAAATCAGGAGAGGCCTCGGAAGAGGATGAAATCCCCACAGGGGGTTCCTGAAGAGTTGGCTCTCTGCGTCCGGGATGAGGGAGTGAGTCGACTTGACCTGAGGCACCGTAGAGGGAGGGGCGGACGGAGCCGACTGTGGAGTAGAGCCAGGCTCTAACACACTCCGCATGACCTCGAATGCACCCCTGTCAGGCAAAGCCAGAGGTCCCGCTCCGAAGCTAAGAACCTCCCTCGGCACCGACAGTGATGGCTCGAGGCGATGTCGGAGCCGAACTCACCAGCGCCGAAGCACCGAGAGGGAGAGGGGGGTCGGACAAGGGTCCGATGCCACTCACCCCCTCGGAGCCGACGAGGGAAGTCCGGGGCCGAGATTCTTCCAAGGAAGAAATCGGAGCCGGCAGAGCCGAAGACAATTGTATCGGCTCCGGCGCTATCACAGTCTCGGTTCCGACGCGACCCGGCTCCGAGCTCAAGAGAGTCGAAGGAGGAATATATTGATGGACCGGGGCAGGCATCGACTGATGAGTCGGGCTCTGAAGCATCTGGGCCAGTGCCTCGGACTTAAGAAGTCGACTCACTACCCTCTGAAGGTCATGATCCGACAGCCTCGATGACCTAGAGGAGTGAGATCTTTGGCTCCATTCAGACAGCAGGGGAGATCCTGGAGCCGAATGAACGGAGCCAAGGGATGGTGACCTGGACCTCTTCCTAGTTGTCGGCTCCGAAGGTCTGGTCGGAGCCGACATGGGAATTTCTAATACCTCGGCTCCAGCCGGAGCCGAGGGAACCACAGAAACTGTGGACTGAGACTCATCGGCTCCAGCCGGAGCCGATGTAGACAGAGGTTTAGAAACCTTAGGTCTCGGCTCAGTTGTCGGAGCCGAAGACCTAGATGCCTTAGAGGGTTTCCCTGTAGATACAGAAAGGGAATCCTCTGGCTTGAGTAAGCCCCTTAAAATTAACTTATTTTTTCTTTCCTGCAGGACCCTGGGGCTGAAGCCATGGCACACAGCACAGGAGTCCTGCAGGTGCAAAGGTCCCAGACAGTAGACACAAGAAGTGTGAGCGTCTGTCAGAGACATTTTCTGACAGCACGCATCACACTTCTTGAATCCGGAGACCTTTGCTTCTTTAGACATCTCAAAAGGTGTAATCACACACACAGTCACAAACACACTAATTACACCCTGTCTAGTTTAAATTATAATAAACCACTAACTAGGTTTTTTAAAATAAGAAAAATAACACACACACTCCACTAGGGAAGAAAAAAGGCCTGTAGGCCCAAGGGAAGAACTTAAAGTTCTTGAGGGAAAAAAACAGGAATTTTTAAGAAGGGGATAAGAATTCCTCTAAAGTAAGGGAAATAAGTAAAAATATTAAAATTAAAGGGGTTTTAATAGACTAACTTCACAAGAAAAGTCACTTACCAAGAACCGGTAGAAAACCAACACCTCGATAGCTGTAGCGGCAAACGAGATCTGAGGTAACTCTCGCCTAGCATTGTGGGATATAAGGGGAGCCTCGAGCCGGTGGAACCAACTCTCGAGCTTTTAGAGTGGCCGAGTCGGAGCCGGGGTCGGCTCCGAACCCATCCAGCAAGAATGAAGGCGAGATAGACAACTTAACATCATTACTTTGCTTTAACCAGTATAAATACACACCCCAATTATTCACATAAATTAAACAATGAATCAATAATGTGATATATAATACATTTTCAACTACATTTTGAGAAATACAAAATTAATTAATACAAAAACGTTAAATACAATACAAAATATTTCCATAATACTTCATAACAATAATTATACATCTAAATTCATTCCATTGGGAAACAAGGTTCTATAATTGATAATAAATTTAGATTCCATATTTAATAATTTACTCTGAAAATTTTTATTATTTTCACCTAGTCCCAATGGTTTTGCCAAAACACTAAACTCAAAACCAGTGCATTCCCCATTGTGAAATTGATGAAAATGACTGGCAACAGGACTGTCCAGTCTGCTATTTCTAATGTCTCCTAAATGCTCCAAAATTCTCAATTTTACCCTACATTTTGTTTGTCCTATATACCATTTTCTCTCTTCACAGTTACATCCAATAATGTATACAACCCCAGACGAATTACAATCAAAGTGATCTAGTGCTTCATATAAAATCCCATTAATTTTTGACCATCTAAATTGGTTATTTTATCACAAACCTTACATTTTCTACAAGCAAAAGAACCTGCATACATTGCTTTTTCTTTCTTGCCCTTACTTCTAACCAATTCCTTCAAATTTTTACACCTGGTATAAGAAAAAATGATATTTGTAGGGATTATATTTTTCAAAAAATCATCACTAGTGATGATTGGCCACATATTTAACACAATTCTTTTCAAGATAGAAGAAAAAGAAGAAAATGTATCCACAAAAAATATTTTATCCATTTCCATAAAATTATTTCTGTTATTATATGATGGTTTATTCATAATCCTCTTTTTATTCCTACCAACATCCCCTTGGTTTTTCAAATTTAGTGTCTTTTCAACACTAGACCTTTGAAAATAAATATTATCCCTACAATAACCTCTGTCAACTAATTTTTGACAAATAATATCAAATTCTCTTTGGATGTTAATATTCTCTGATGTATTTCCAGCAATTCATTTGAACTCCCCTAAAGGTAAAGAATTAATTAGATGATTACTATGCATGCTGGTAGCATGTAAAAAGTTATTTACTGCTGTACTTTTATGAAAGGGCTTATGTTCTATCGTACCTTTCGAACCAACATAAAACTGCACATCCAAAAAATTAATACTGTTAACATTCACCTCATAGGTAAAGTCTAGACCACATGAATTTAATTTTAAACCTGAAATAAATTCATCAAAATCTTTAGGGTTACCTCTACACAAAAATATGAGGTCATCTATGAATCTTTTATAAATCAATACATTGTTCTGAAAAAACTTTTTTGTATATAAAAATAAATTTTCAAAGTGCCCCATGAAAATAATAGCATAGGACGGTGCAAAGCTGGCACCCATGGCTGTTCCCTCTTTCTGCAGAAAATATTTCTTGTTAAATTCAAAAACATTATGGGTAAGGCAAAATTCCAAGAGTGAAATAATGAAATGAGTTCTGGGTCCTTCCCCTAGGTAAGTATAAATAGCCTCCAAGCCCCATTGTATAGAGATGGATGTATACAATAAAACTACATCCACACAAGCCCAATAATAATTTTGCTGCCAAATCATTCCCCTGAAACTGTCACAAACCTCTTTTGTATTTTTAACATGTGATGGAACTCTATTTAAATATTGTTTGAGCACAGATTCCAAAAAAATACCAACATTTTGTAAAAATGCCCCCCTACCTGAAACTATTGGACGTCCAGGTGGATTCATCAAATCCTTGTGTATCTTTGGTAAAATAAAAAACCTGGCATCATTCGGATTTTTAATGAATAACTTCCTAACATCACCCTGAGAAAAAAACCTAACCTCTCACCCCTTTCCAATAGCTCTAGTAAGGCATCATTGAATTCTATAATGGGATTGGCAGGTAATAAAGCATACACCCTACTGTCTGATAACAAAGTAAGGGCTGTGGAATTATATCTATCTTTGCCAAAAACAACCCAATTACCTCCTTTATCTGATTCCAAAAAATATATTTGTCACTCATCCTTCTTAGATCACATAAAGCTTGCCATTCTTCCCTACATAAATTGAAACTTTTCATTTGTTTTTTAAACAAAAAATATTCCTCAGTAATCTGCCTGTTCAATGCTTTCTCAAAAAAGTTTATACAGGAGTTGTTTTTAGTAGGCATAAATTTGCTAACATATGGGACATTTGGAATATTGAATTTACAATATCCTGTATTAAATTCAAAGTCCGTACCACTAGTATTTTCAACTGTTTCATGAATATCAATAAATTCATTCTCATGGATAGACATGTCCATAAGCGAGCTCTCTAAAATAGAATCATCACATACATCATCACCTACATTTTCATTTGCGCTGATATTAAGTGCATTTTGTTTATGAAAAAAAACCTTCAAATACAATTTTCTACAAAAGGTTTTAACTTCCAATAAAATCTCCGCCAGTGATGGAATGTATGTAGGTATAAACTTAGTACTCCTATATAAAACATTCTTCATATGTTCGGTAATCAAACAATCAGATAAATTGATAATTTTCAAACTGCCATACGTACAAACCGTGTTATGCGTATTATCAGAATCACAATCTACAATAGGAGAAATTAGTCTTGCAGTCACAGACCTTACTAAAGATAGTCCATTAATATTTCTTGTTCCCCCTCGGTTGAAAACGCCGGTTGCGACCCTTGCGTTGGTTGGATCCTTCGTTTGAAGAGGCACCTGAATTTACAGTTCCATTTGAAGTTCCCTCGGTGCTTAAATTTTCAAACAAAATGCTTTTTCTGCTTGAAGGATTTGCTTCCACCGAGGAAGCGGAAGTGTCCCTGGAATCTCGCGATCTGATCTTACTGCTGTTCAAAGGGGCTCTTCCCCACCCCCTCTTAAAGTTATATTGCCACGAGAAGATTTTACCAGTACTATAATCATTTTTATCTCTGGCAATTTTTTTCTTTTTACGCAAGATGACCTGCTGTTCAATTTTAGAAACCTTGGTTTTAATATCAATGATATTTTGTTCGCATTCTGAATCAGAATGTTTTGAAAAAAGTTCCCCCTGCATTTCCATGATTTCAGAACGTATTTTACTAAGCGCTCTTTCATTGCGCTTAATTAATATTTTCAACCAACCCAAGGTACATTTTAAGGAAACATCCTTCCATTCCTCAAACAGATCAGAGTCCTCATCCGAAAATTCATAGGCTGGTAAGCGATCCACCCTAAGACCCCTGGGGGTGATATTAGATTCAATATATTTTTCTAACAATCTAATATCATAAAAACAGTCGTTTCTTTGATCATCAATTTCTCCAGCTCTTCGAAATGAACAAATACCTCATTAGGATATTGAAGCCATGGATCAGAGGAAGCAAGTTTGCTTTCCCTGTTTTTCCAAACTGAGGAAAAATCCAAACTGGTTGAAGTCCTGTGAACTGCCCCAGGTGCTCCAGCTGCTCCATTATTACTCATCATGAACAAAAAAAACACACTTCTGGAACACTAGGTATCCAAATAAAAGCTCAAACAAGAAAAAACACGATAAAGGAAGTACCCCAGCAAGATTCTTTGCAGTTGTGCTGTCAAACCAATTAAATGTGGATTGGGTTTTTGTTGTACACTTTTTAGAGGTCAGGTTAGTTATTACAGAAACAAACAAACAAAAAAAAAAACATCAAGTTGAAAAACAGAATAGATTTTACATTTCTTATGTAAATCAGCTCACACTGAGGGAGTCACTACAACTCAGCATCTAGGTAAACAGAAAGACCCACCCCAAGTGGTTATATTACTAACTTGATTTGGATTGCTGTCATCAGGGCAACTGTCGCACACATCTCCTACACCGTCATTGTCTCTGTCCTTTTGGTCACGGTTTGGGACTCTCTGGCAGTTATCCAGGAAGTTTTTGATACCTGTAGAGTGATCAAGTACAAACATAATTATACAGAAGTAAAAAAGAAATAAAAAAAAACACTTCAGAAAATGGGAAAATTATATTGTACTTAAGAAAACTTTTACTAGTTTTGTTCTCCTTGATTTCATATGTGTACACTGACACAATACAGTGCTAACTATCAAAGGATAAAAATAAAGACAACCTAGCTCATTCACATAGTCTAAATTGTGAGGCTGTATTAAATGCTACATTGTTGCATTCTTATGGATTAAAAAAATCCACTTGAAATGTCTTTGCTTAGGAAAGACTACTTAAAGGAAGAAAAAAAGAAATGATACTGACACGCATTTATACTGAAATCCCTTATTCAGAAGACTGAGCATGCAATGTTTTCTGCAAGGATAATCTTATACCGAGAAATGTTCATGTTTACAAAGAAAAATAACTATGATAGCACAGCTGAAAAGATGGACTAAAATGCAGAATCCTTGAAATAATACAAACATATTTTTTTTTGCAGATGAACTGCATTCACAGTCTCACACAATGTAAGATGGATTTTTGTTGCAATTTAAGCCTATCAATATTTTTTTCTAAATCAAAATTAAGTTATTTTCGTTTGACTCCCCAAAAGTTGCATCCTTACTACTGCAACCTCATTACTGTACGCACACACAGATTCAGCATAATTCTGCACTAGTGTTGATATAGTTTATATACACCTTGTCAGAGTGCAGTGCTGTTTATGTCACTAAGGTAGTATAATAAAGCATTGACAGATAGTCGTACAGAAGGGTGCTCAAGCATACCTCTATTTATTTATTTTTATTTATCCTTTGTTGAGCAGGTTAGTCCCACTAGGCTAGTAGCCTCTTTCCAAGGGAGACCCAAGGTGGTATTTATTCCACTAGAAGAAATTTGGCTAGGACATTGGGGAACTTCCCCTACTCGTGATCGCATAGGGGTGCTATTGCTGGTAGCACATCCAACTTTCTGCGTCCATTCCAGGTGCATAGGTGGCTCGGAGAGGCAGGAGGATATATGGTGAGTATATGTGAGGAAGAAGTCAGAGCAGTAAAAGAGAGAGTGCCAGCATGGCGGTGATGGAGTATGTAGAGAGAGAGGCTGCTAGATGAAGGAAGCATGTTGGAAGGAGAGCAGAAGTTGTTCGTATCAGTGGAGAAGAGTGAGGCAAAAGAGTTGAAGGAAATAAGGTTGCCAGACCACTGCAAGATTTGGAGTGCTTGTTTCAGGAGAGGCTGTTTAAGGGTGATAGTGAAGTGCAGCCAGGATGTATATTTATAACCCTCCAATCAGGACAGTTGTGGGATGTCTACTTAGGAGATATGCTGAGAGAGAGTGAACAGGAGAGCAAGATGGCGGTTTTGTGGGGAGAAATTATGGACAAGATACAAGAGAAAGAAGTGAAAGAGATAGAAACAAAGAAGAAATCATATACTCAAAAGGTAAACGAAGGAAAATTCATAGTAAGGCTTAACAGCAAAGAGGAAAAAGACCCTAACAGGTATGAGGTTTGGGATACAGTAATTGCAACTCTTGGTATGTCACAAAAAAAGTAAGAGCTTTTATATACGTTAATAAAGAGACACATTGTAAAATCCTAATTTGAGACAGGACAGTACATGGAAGAATTCTTAGAAAAGTTTTAAAGTAAAAAAGGTTGCAGTCCAAGGAATGTGTATATAGTACAAACATTTAACACAGAGACAAAAAATGGATCATTGTGCAATTTTGAACTGAAATTGAAAGAGAAGTTTTTCAAGATTATTTAAAGAATGTATGCAGAGAAGTGATGGACATTACAAAAAAATTATGATGACAGAGGATTATGGACTAGGGATGGGATTGTGGAGTAATTTTGAAAATGGAAAATTAAAAAAAATATGCATATTTCAATTGTGATAAATATAGAAGGAAATATAGGTAATGCTAAATATAGAGGACAACCAAAAACATGCTTTTTTGTGGAAAAGATCACCATTTGATTAGTAATTGTGATAAAAGAAAATGCTTTATTTGTGGAAAGTTGGGGCATGAAGCTTAAAAGAGTGATATATGTAAAACATCTGGGAAAATGGGACATGCATGGATGGATTGTGGAGAAAATACAGAAGTTAAAAAGCAAGAGCAACTGCAAAAATATGTAGACAGGGGTGTAGAAAATGAATATGGAGAGCAGACTGATAAAGAAGAGGTAGTAGATGGAAAAATTTAAAATAATGACATGGAACAACAGGTTTGTATACCTGTAAGAGACACGTATCTGAACTTCTGAGGGACCAAGAGGGATTATATAGGGTAAGAAGAGTGTCTAAGTTAGGGCAGGCAGAGGGCTTGTTAAGGATATAATGGATGGTGAGCAGCTGAGTGGATAAGAACTGGTTAGGAAACTCTAACCAACTGAGTGTAAGAAGAGCATGATAGTGGTGTGATTTAGGAGGTAGATTGGCTGCAAATCATGCAATTTTATTGTAGGTGGTTTCCAATTTAGAAAGAAGAGAGGACTGTAAGTTAGTTAAGATTTGAGAGCTATAGAATAGGTTAGGGAGAAGGTAGGCTTGGGCAAGTGAGGTTCTGGAGTCAGGTGTGAAGAATTTTCTGTTCCTACATAAAAGGCCCAACTTTTGGTGGATTTTCTTGATACAGTAATGTACGTGAAGCTCAAATTTAAGTTGACTGTCTATGATTGTGCCAAGGAGTTTTGTGTGAGAATCAGGTGTAAGAGTAGTATTGTTGAGAGGAGATAGCAAAGGAGGATTTAAGATATGAGAGAGATGCAGGTAAGAAAATAAGTAATTTAGTCTTTTTGGGGTTAAGTATAAGTTGTTTATCAGTAAGCCAAGTTTCTGTGAGATTGAATGAGATTTGTGTCAGGTTTAGCAGGTCTGAGCGGTTGTCAGCAATAGAAATTATAGTAGAATCATCAGCATATTGAATAAGAGCTGATTTAGGGCAAGATGTGTGAAGTTGATTAGTGAAGATATTAAAAAGAAGGGGACCTAGAATAGAGCCTCGAGGGACACCCGTTTTAATGGGGAGAAAAGGAGAAAGAACAGATAGCCATTTGACAGCTTGTTGTCTATCAGTGAGATAGCTGTAAAGCCAAGAGACGGTTGCTGGGGAGAAGTTGAGTTGAGAAAGTTTAGAGAGAAGGATAGAGTGGGAGACAGTGTCAAAGGCTTTGGAGAGATCTAAAAAGAGGCAGGACACAAGTTTGTCATTGTCTCTGGCAAGGGGAGATGAGGTTAGTAAAGGAAATGAGTGCTGTAGTAGTGCTGTGATTTGAGTGGAAGCCATGGTGGGTAGAAGTGATCAGATTTTCTTGAGTTAGATAATTCATGATTTGTTTGTGAACACAGTGCTCCAGAATTTTAGAGAGGGGTGAAAGAATAGCAATAGGATGGCAGTTTGAGAGTTCCACAGAAGTACCACCTTTGTGAATAGGTATGATACGGGATTTTTTCTACAAAGAAGGGACGTAGGATTCACTAATAGATTGATTAATGATAACAGAGACAGGGTAAGCTATAGAATTTGTATATATATATATATATATATATATATATATATATATATATATATATATATATATATATATATATATATATATATATATATATATATATATATATATATATATATATATATTGTGTATATATATATATATATATATATATATATATATGGGTCTACCTGAAAACACCGAACTCTGACAACACCGACAACGAGTTAACCAACACTGGAAGATCGACAACGGAGATGACCGACGATTGAAAATCCCGACGCTGAGAACATCGACATGTTAAGGTAAGTGTGTAATAGTGACGGACGTTAGGGTCAGGGTGCGGATATGGTAAGTGTGCGATAGTGACAGACTTTAAGGTTAGGGGAGGGTTAAGTGAGTTAGGGTTAGGGTGCGAATAAGGTAGGTGTGTGATAGTAACAGACTTTAGGGTTAGGGGCGGGTTAAGTGAGTTAGGGTTAGGGCGCGGGTTAGGTGAGTGTGCAATAGTGATGGACCTTAGGGTTAGGGTTTGGGTTAAGGTTGGTGCATAGATAGTTGTGTATGTAAGGTTTAGTGTAGGTTTGTAAGGTTTTTTGGTGTGTTTGTGTTATGTGTGTGTTTTATGGAAAAGGTATTTGTTTTGTTTTGTTGATTGTTGGGATTGTGGTTTGTCGGGTATGTGAAGTTTCGTGTTTTTGAACTTTCGTTTTTTTGGTGTCTGTTATATCGGTGTTTTTGCATGTCGGTGTTTTCAGGTAGACCCATATATAATATATATATATATATATATATATATATATATATATATATATATATATATATAGGTCTACTTCAGAAAAACGAAACCCCAGAACACCGAAACTCACATCACCGAGACGACATGAACGAAACCCCATTACACCGAAAGACCAGAAGCGCGAAATTCGGTATTACGCGATTTTGAATTTCGCGCTTCTGGTGTTGCGGTGCAGGTAAGTATGTTTGTGTAAGCGTATGTTTGAGGGTTAGTGGTGTGTGTAAGTGTGTGTTTTGACTATGGTGTGTGTGTGTGTGTGTGTGTGTGTGTGAGGGACTGTAATGTGTGGGTGTGAGTTTGCCTTGTGTGTCTGTGCGATCTTGGAGTTAGAATATTAAAGAAGGGGGTGTGGGGGCTGAAGGGTGCTTGCCTCCCTGCCTATCTGTATTGTAGGATGTTGTGTTAGGTAGTTTGGGCATTTGTGTATGTGTGTGTTATGTATGTGTTTTAACATGGTTGTGTGTTTTCGGTGTTATGGGGTTTTGTGGATGTGGTCTCGGTGTTGTGGATTTCGGTGTTATGGGGTTTCGTTTTTGTGAAGTAGATCCATATATATATATAAATATATATATATATATATATATATATATATATATATATATATATATATATATATATATATATATATATATATATATATATATATATATATATATATATATATATAGATAGATAGATATAGATAGATATAGTTAGATATATGACACAGTCATTGTCCATGCTGGTGTGAACGACCTGAGACGTACCTCCCTGGACTACATGAAAAGAGACATAGAGGAGCTCTCTGATTATGTAGCCCAGGCAGGTATGACCCTGACCCTGAGCAGTATCCTTCCTTCACCAAGAATGATGCCACAACATAGAGACAAGATGATCAGCTTTAACAATTGGCTTAATTTCTGGTGTCATTCAAAGGGGATCCAGTGTCTGTCTGCCTGGGATGACATGCTTGACAAGCCACGCTGCTTCACAAGGGATGTCTTGCACCTGTCACCCCTGGGATTCTGGATATTGGCTAAGGCTCTTGCCACCCCATAGTGCCTTTTTTAGGCAAGGCTCAAATTCTAAACCTACCACCTTAAAAAACAAAAATGGGAAGAAACTAAGGGTAATGCTGCTCAATGCCAGAAGTCTAAATCTCAAAATGCATGCACTCGAGGCCCTTCTCAGTATGGAGAACATCGATGTCTGTGCTGTGACTGAAACCTGGTTCAAGGCTCCTGAGAGCACCCCGGCACTATCAGGTTTTACCTCATATCATGCGTTCCGGCCCCAAAACCCGGACCACACCACAAAAGGAGGGGGTGTATCCATATTCATCAAGGATACCCACACCTCCAGGTTGATGGCAACGCACGAAGCATCGGAAACCATTCAGGTGCAATTAACCATAGGCAAAACTGCTCTACAATTTGTAGCATGCTACAGGCCACCCTCTCAAACTCAGGAACCCCACAGAGCCTTCCTGAAGACACTGGAGGGTATAAATGTATCTCCAAACACCATTATATTGGGTGACTTCAACTACCCGAATATAGACTGGGAACATTACTCAAGCCCCAACTTTCTAGCCCAAAGGTTCCTGGAGTTCATAAATTCAAATGCCATGGAACAACTAGTCACCATTCCCACAAGAGGAGAAAATATACTAGATCTCATCATCACAAACATGGGGACAAAATGCTCCACACCGGAAGTATATCCCTCATTGGTGAGATCAGATCACAAACTTATCTCACTGGAAATCCACATCCGCCCCACCCCAAACAAAGAGACCACAGTGAAGAACTTCTCTAAAGCAAACTTCACACTACTCAAAACTGGTGTGGTATCCCTCAAGGCCCCCGAGCCAGTGGAAACCACAATCCAAGCCGTGGAAGCCCTTACAAATGCCTTCTACGAACACCTCCAGGACTGCATGGATCAGGCAATCCCTAATAAAACCAAGACTCTTTCCACCAAGGACAAACGTCCAGTCTGGTGGACCCCAGCCATAAACAAACTTTACAATAAGAGGAGAAAGCTGTTACATGATAGAGCAAAATCCATAAAGGAGAAGACACCCTTGATCATTATTAGTAAAAAAATACGAGCACTCATAAAATCATCCAAGGCCAACTTTGAGAGAAAAACTGCAATAGATTCAAATGACAATCATAAGGCCTTCTTCAGCTATGTTAGAAACCTGGGTGGAAACTCCCAGATATGTGCAGAATTAGTACAAAATGATACAAAAATCACTGAACCCACAGACATTGCCAACATACTGGCAGACAGGTTCAGTGCAAACTTCATCCCCCTCTCCCCCCCAAAAAGGAGAGATAACTATCCCAGCGGAGTGTAGCCTCCCAGACATCTCAAATGCGCAGGTGAAAGCTGCTCTCTCTAAAGCTAAAAACACAGCATCGATGGGACCGGATGGTGTCCCCGGCTGTGTGCTACACGAACTCAATGAGGAACTAAACCCGCATATAAGGCAGCTGTTTAATCTTAGCCTTACCACAGGATACATGCCCAAGGAGTGGCGTACGGCAACTGTGGTCCCACTCCACAAAGGCGGTGCCTCTACGGACCCTGGTAATTACTGCCCCATAAGCTTAACAAGCCTGGTCTGCAAAGCTATGGAAAGGATCATAATGGAACTCATAAACAAAGACATAGGGGACTTGCAGACATTGGACCCGACCCAGTTTGGCTTTGTCAAGGGCAGATCATGCCTTTTGAACTTGGTCGACTTCTTCGAAACAGTCACCAAGGCCATTGATGAGGGAAAGGCAGTCCATACAGCCTACCTTGACCTTGCAAAAGCTTTCAACACAATACCCCACTCGGGTATTATAGAGAAACTTACCAGCTTAAATGTAAACCCATATGTCACAAGATGGGTTGCAAACTGGCTAAAGGACAGAATCCACAGGGTTAGAGTTGCTGGCGCCATGTCAGAATCCAAGCCGGTCACAAGTGGTGTCCCACAGGGCTCAGTCCTTGGCCTCCTGTTGTTCGGCATCTACTTCTCAGAAGTACAGGCAAACATAGGAGGACTATGGCTGACAAAGTTTGCAGATGACTGCAAACTGGGCACCATAGTGGAAAGTACATCGGACACAGATATCCTTCAGAGGGGTCTCACGGAAATTGATAACTGGTGCCAGAGCCATGGCCTGAAGTTAAATGCCAAAAAATGTATAGTCATACTCTTCGGGAAAAACAAGGCAACCCCAAGCTACCATATAGGTGGCAATCCATTAAGCACAGAAGAGGTTATCAGGGACCTGAGGACCCAGGTTGACAGTGGCCTTTCTTTTGACACTCACATTGCTAAAGGGCTTAGAAAGACCTTCTACATTGCCCACCTGATCATGAAGGGATTCACATCCAGATCAAGTGAGGTCATTGTTCCCCTGTACTCTTCACTTATCAGACCAATGATCGAGTACAATGCCCCATTCGGGATGTATCTCACCCAACACCTGCAGCAATTGGAGAGACCCCAAAAGTTCCTCACCAAAAGGATAAAGGGACTCCAAAATCTGTCATATGCTGCCAGACTGAAGAAACTCCAGCTCTATTCAGTCGCATACCGCCTGCTCAGAGGTGACCTGTGCCTGACATACAAGGCCATGTCCAACCCGAAATTAATGGACATGCTCCACCTCAAAAAATCCAAATCTACCAGATCCACTAGAGCAAGTGACTTAAACCTTAGCACGGATATAAACAGGACATGCTGGAGGGATAGATTTGTCACCCAGAGACTCCCTATGCTGTGGAATAAAATCCCGGTCCATGTGAGGCAGAGCACCTCGCTGGCTCTGTTCAAGAGAAATCTTGACCGGTGGATGGGAGATTGTAGGTTTACCCCGGGAATCATCTCTGTGTCACTGCTGGACAGAGGCACAACAAACTAATGGGCACAGTATTTTTTAACATAAGGGGTGACGTAAGCCACAAAACTTTGGGCTAGGCTTATAAATGCCTTAGGGCAGATAGCCTAGTATAAACCTATGAACCTATGAACCTATGATATAGTTGCAATGAGCACATATACTAATTCATGACACTTCTATAGTTGCAATGAGCACATATACTAATTCATGACACTTCTATACAATGAATGCCACATCTGTCAACAGTAAACATGGTGGTCTATTTTGAAAATGTAAGCAAATGAAAACATAAAAAGTATGGTTTACAAAAGTGTTTTGAGACCAGGTGGAAGGCATGCTTTGAAAATCAAGTGTTGTTAAGCTTTATCCATACTGTAGCTAGGGTGGTGTGAAGGGGGCAGATGCCCCTGACAAAAACATGCTGGGGGCATGATCATCCAGTTTTGATCACTCTTCACTGCAGACTTGCATTTATTTGTGAGTGCAGTAATTGCATTTGCAGCAAAAACTGAGTGCTGTAGTGCTCTGTGTGTGGTATAAATTTTAACAACTGCTTGCAAGCAGTTAGCTATAGTTTAAACCAATAAAATACATGTTTTGCTCTTTAATTCCTGAGAAAAGCTGTTATTTATTTATTTGTTTTGGAGGGGCACCAGATCAGGGGGCAGCACCAGGTACAAAACTAGCTAACTACACCTTTGGCTTTATCTGTAAGTTACTGAAACCATCTGGTTTCTCTTGCCACAGAAAGAATAACAAATATGACTTATTTATCTCCATCATGCTGTAATATGTTCAATATGCAGCAGAGATGTTTGGTTTTCCTGGTCTCCAAAGGAAACACAAGCCTCTCTCTCTTTGTCCCCCCCCCCCCATCTATGTATTCTATACTATCATTGTGTATTTTGTGTTCACTTACATGCAAATAAAAACAACAGTTTGGTTTGTGAGTAGTAAATGCTGTTGCCCAGCCCCAGAGATCTGTCATCTTTAAGACTGTGCTAAACCTAGTCCTAAACTTGCAGTTCTCCAAATGCAGATTTAAACAGAACTCAGCTATGCTGAATGATGCACAGCAGATCCAACAGTCTTTTGTTTGGACTTGCATTCATATGAAAGCAACACATTGGTTTGTAAGCAAGTGGTATTGTTGGCCAGGGATATTGGATAATTATGACTGCAAAGCCTTGCAACATATCCAACTGTCAGCTGACTGACTTCATGTCAGTGACAATATTCTGGAGCCTGCAATTAGTCAACTACAACAAAGTAAGCCAGCCTCATGATTTATTTGTGTCCTAGTCCATTTGATTTGAATTAGTTTTATTAGCCATCATAATGGCAACTATTGAAATTGCTCCACAGACTCGGTGCAACACAAACACCTCCACCTCTACTGACTGTAGTCTTCCATTGCCCCACCCATTATATTGGATAGCCCAACATGCTTCAAACAACAATTATAGTTCTTAAAGTTGAGCACAAATACATGTTCAATATGTATGAATGGCTTAAGCTACATTATGGTCTTATAGACTAATGTGCTGATGTTTCCATTGGGTGCATTAATGTACAGGAAAGCCTGGCAAAAATTGAGTGCCTACTTATGACCTTCAGTGTAGGCATTATAGGAATGTAATGGAACTTCCAGGGGTGGAGATGCCCTCTGCTTGTGCTGTTGGGTCAGTCTGTTATTTCCATACAACGTCCACCCTGATATCATTATTGCTTGCTTAACACGTTTCCATTATTAATAAAAATTAATCCTATTAACTCATTAGAGTTTATTACCTCTGTCCAATATTATTAAATATTATTAAAATAATAATGATCCTGTGGATGACCAAGCTACTCTTACCAACTATTTATATTCAGAAAAATGCACTGGCTGTCAGGCTGACCCCAAATGCAGTTCTGACACACACACACACACACACACACACACACACACACACACACACACACACACACACACACACACACACACACACACACACACACACACACACACACACACACACACACACACTCACTCACATACATACCAAATAGGCACTCAAAAGTTTCTTGTCCACTTACCATGGTTACAGTCTCTATACACTATCCTAATGCCATAAATTGCCAAAATTACTGACACTGGGGTGCCCATTTCCTTGGTATCAACTAGCATTAACCATTTTTGGTTGGAGCAGTAGATGTTGCCAACTCACCTGAAACTGCAGTTAAAAAATAAATTGCAGTGCTTATACACAAAACAGGAGAAAACAAATCATATTGACAGTGTTTACTACCCGTACCCAGTACCCTTGTGCTTTAAGTACTGTACATGTACAGGATAGCCACACAGTACATCCTTCCAGTCACTTAATTATTTTTCCTAAATACAGTAGTTTGTTAAGGTAGTTTCTTAAGCTCTCCTGCACGTCTTCCTGAGATTCTCAGTACAGCTGTATGACACACCACCCCAGCTTCATACTTACCTCCAGGGGGGTGGGGCTGTCATTATGGTTAATGTGTTTACCTTACAGACAAAAGGTACTGGGTTTGATTATCACCTTTGAAAGGAAAAGTAGCTAGGCTTCAAATGCCCCACAAGGACAGCTATTATGCAAACCAGCAGCTCAGACTTCTTCCACAGATTATTTTCACTCCTCCACTGTCAGCTACTTACTGTTAATTAAAAATCACAGTCTTGTTTTCTTATTTTTCTACACGTTTTTAATCAAATAACAGTAACTGTTTTAATTTTTTTTTTAATATTCTGAGAACAGATTTTCTGTGCAGCTTCTAGGAGTCCCCACACCATTAAATATATCACACTCACTGAACAGTTTTGTCTAAAACTGCAATTTCACTAACAGGCTTCATAACTCAGATGCCTAACTATTCAGAATATTTTGTCTCACAATATTAGGAACTATTACATTTATGACAATGTAATTCGGCAAGCATATCATTGCAACTGTACTAAAGATGAGTTTACACAGATTAGTAAAGGGAGCAAGAGATTGTTGGAAGACCAAATGATAAAACAGTGACTGAGTAAGTTCCAAGGAAAAATAGGAATGTTGTGTTGCTAGGAAATAACATGAGAAAGATAAAATGCATGGCTAAAGAAAGGGAAAATAAAAACAAAGAGTAGGAACAATAGTAAGAGCATTCCAACATGTGAAATGTGAATACTCAACATCTCATTTGGGGGTAAGGCATATAAAAAGTAATACTGCAGTGCCCAGCAACAGCCTGTGCCTGATGTTTGACAGATAAGATTATGGGATTTAAAGGACATGTAAGAGATGAATAAACAAAGCAGCCACTATGTCAACCTTGTGCAGCGTGCATGCAGACTGTACAACAGGTGTTCAAATTAAATCTGATTTTACAATTAAAAAACAGTTCCATTTACACAAAATTTGCAAAATGTCATCTGTGACATCAGCTCATGGACAAACTGTAGTACTCTTACTCGATTTTATCAAAAGGTGATTTTGGACAAGGTAAAACATTTCACACAATTACTTCAAAATCATCTTTTAAGAAGGAATTGCTCAATGATACTTCAGTCGTTCTAATACAAACCCATAAGGTGAGTATTCCAAATGCTTTGCTCCAAATTGTTACTACTACATCTCTGTTTACTTTGACAAACATTTCCTTGTAACTTTACCAATTTATATTTGAAACCTTTTGCATCAGATTTGAAACGTACCTTCTATGGGCCTCACAAATGTCATTAATTACACCATAAGACAAAAATTCTCAAAACTTTATCTGAAACTAAGTTATCAGTCATGACTCTTCATTTAAAGTGGTTAAGCATTGCCTCATAACTTATTTTACGCTGAAGCTGCCAAGTACATTCTATTGAGTCGCACTTCATGAGCAACTAGCAGTGCCCCTTCACATTTATATCCAAACATCCTCTATGGGTTATTAGCTAGGCCCGTAACGGTCTGCAGCTTGATTGCCTAGTACTTACATACGACTCTATTTATCTTTATGAATATTTCTCAGCCATTGTCAGCAGATCTTGTTTAGCATCAAACAAAACAAAGGACTTCATATGATGAAACACTCGATCAACCCCAAACTGTAAGTTAAAACTGAAAGAGCAAATTGAGTTATAGCTTGGACTTTATTCCTAGATGTAAAGAAAGTTTTCAATAATACTTTTAGTCTTCTGAAGTATTCTTTACTAAGTTATATTCTCATCTATTCATGTCTTATTGCAGATCCTTCATCCACTCCCAGATATTTATACATTCTCTCCTGCTCAAGTTTCCTTATATCACATTCCTGTCCCAGATTAATATTCTCTTGGTGCTGCAGCTTTCCTGTTTTAAATACTAATTTTGCACATTTAGCAAGACCAAATGGTATTCTTATATTATCTAAGAAAGTTTTAACCATTATCTGATGAATTATACAGTTTTAAGTTATCCACAAAAGGTAGACGATCTCATCTCAGAACAAGGTTGATTTCTGGGAGACAAATTGTAACCATAGCCTAATTTGTTTAGTAACTAGCTTAATGGGTTAAGGGCAAGACAAAACAGGAGTGATGACACAGAATCATCCTGGAATATCCCCCTTTGAATTTTTATCCCTGGGATAATAATTTGCCCTTTGTCATGGCTCATCTGCAAAGTGGTTTGCCATTATTTTATGGTCACTGTAATGTAATTGATAAGTGTAGGGTGTATCTTATACATCTGTAAGTATTCCTTCATCCATGAACATGGAATTCTGTGGAATGATTTTTTTGTAATCTATCCATGATATACATAGATTCTGCCCCCTTTTACAATTCTCTGTTATGTCTTTAGTTACCATCAAATTATCCTTTGTTCATATGACATTCCTTTGTTACCCCCCCCCTTTTGCTATAATTCATTTTTTTTCCCTAAATAACTATAAACTCTGTCTGCATCAGTTCCAGTAAATAGTTTTTTATTGTCAGAAGGCAAGCTATAATTTTTTATTATCAGAAGGCAATCTATTGTTCTGTAGTTTATAGGAAGTCTTGTAGATTCACTCTTAAGGAGGAGTATCCTTTTTTATGTTGTTAAGCAGTCTGGTGTCAATTCTGGATGTGGATTTAAGTAATTCCTAGGGGTAAATCTTTGTGTAAAGATGTTAATGGTTTTAGCCATACGGTGTCTGGGCCTAGGGTTTTCTGGTTAGGAACTTTTTCTTAATTTTGTCTTAGTTTCTCTGTTACTTCATACCATTTCACATTCTGTACATTACAGCTCCTTACTATTTCTTTTAGTTCTTCTAACTATTCAGCATCTTTGTCGTGCTCAACACGATCTTCATAAATACTTCTCCAAAATGTGCCTATTCTTTTTTGGTGGTATTTTCATTCCTTTTACTTTATTTCCCAATTCTCTAGAAAATCTTTTTGGGTCATCCATAAATTATTTTATTTATTTTTATTTTTATTTATTTTATTTTATTTTAAATTTGTTGACCGGGAGTGTCCGACTGGACGTAGGTCCATTTTCAGCGGAGGCCCAGGGAGAAAAGCTCCACAGTAAAATAGACAGTAGTTACATTGGATTACATAGCGATTAACAATTTAACATAGCAATTACTTACAACATATTTACAGATGAAGAACATAGTACATCAGTAGACAACTAGAATCTTTATCTGTGAAGTACATAATAGACATTAACAAATGTTACAATGAGAAGTTCCTGCTGTATAATAAGTACTAAGCTTATGAGCATCTGAGCTTGCTATAATCAAGGTAGTTAGTGAAGTGGAGAGAAAGGTAGTGGTTGGATGGGGTGGATGATATTAGAGTGGGAGTTGCAAGGGCATAGCCAGCATGTTTTAGGGTGCTTTTAGTAAAGTTTTGAAGTGGGTGCATGATGGTACGGAGGTAATTGTGGGTGGGAGTGTTTTCCATAATTTGGCTATGGCAAGAGAATAGTGCTTCACCAGCAGAGTTATTGGCTTTAGTGATCTGCAAGTGATTTTTGTTGCTGGATCTTAGTGGTCTGGTGGTGCGATAGGGTTGGAGTAGATTCTGGAGGGATGGGACATTTAGTGGATGGTTTACTAGTTTGTGGGCGAGTGAGAGTTGATACCACTGAAGGAGGTGAGGGAGTTCAAGCCAGCCCAGTTCAGCAAGTGAGAGACAGTGGTGACTACGGTAGGATGCCCCTGTGGCGAATTTGGCGATTTTGTTGTAGCAGGTCTCTAGCTTGTTTAGATCATATTGCCTTAGGTTGGTATATATTGGCGAGGCATAAAGTAGGGTGGAGATAAGGTGGAAATTTGCTATTGAAATCTTTGCTGCTTTGGTGAGAAATTGCTTATTTCTGTATAACGCTCCTAGTTTTTTGTGGACTTTTTTTATGGTCATGGATATGTGAATGTCAAATTTTAGTTTATTGTCTATTTCCACTCCTAGCAATTTGGTGTGTTCAGTTGAGTATATAGTGGTGTTGTCTTTTGCTGTGATGTTAAAGTGAGAGTTGTTTTGAGTATGTTTGGTGAGTTGGAAGATGAGTAGTTTAGTTTTGTTTGGGTTGAATATTAATTGGGCATCGGATAACCATGTTTCAACAGAGGAAAAGGCTTCCTGTGTGACTTTTTGCAGTTTACTTTTCCTTTATATTTAGCTGTATACCTTCTACATTTTTCTGTTTGTGCTGATACTTTTTGTTTATTATTGTCAATAGTATATGATAGATCTTGATCTCTTTTGATACTGTGGATTGCTTTTATCATGTCTATCTTTCTAAATATTTTGATGGCAGATGTAATAAAAGCAAAACACAGTATCAAAGTAGACCAAGATTTATCACATACTACTGCCAATAATACACTGTGATACTTCTTGTATCAATTGCTTTATAGTTTTCTCTACTTGATACTTCCACTGTGGTATTTTACTTGTTCCCTTCCTCTCCTTTGTTACTATATGTTTTTGTGGTAACACTTTAATCATTATCAGTTTAGTTGTGCAGTAATATAGTCTATTTATTTATGGTATATCAAATGAATTTCTCTTAATAGTTTAGTTCTGATTACTGTGTTCATCTGCTTTATCAGTGTTCTAACATTTTCTGTCTTATTTACTTCTGTAATCTATTTATTTAAGCTATCTTACTATCTTTCTATATTCCCCCCAGGCAGGTATGACCCTAGCCCTGAGTAGCATCCTGCCATCACTCAGAATGATACCACAGTACATGGACAAAATAATTGACTTTAACAATTGGCTAAGCTTCTGGTGTCATTCTACGGGAATCCAGTATCTGTCTGCCTGGGATGACATGATTGAAAGACCACGCTGCTTTGCCAAAGATGGCCTGCACCTATTGCCCTTGGGATTTCGGATACTGGCAAAGGGTCTTGCCACCCCTATAGTGCCTTTTTTAGGCAAGGTTCAAATGACAAATTCACCACCATAACAGGTACAAACAAGCAAAATCTGAGGGTAATGCTACTCAATGCTAGAAGTCTAAACTTCAAAATGCACTCATTTGAGGCACTCCTTAAAATGGAAAACATCGACATCTGTGCAGTGACAGAGACCTGGTTTAAAGCTCCAGAGAGCACCCCTGCATTACCAGGCTATAATTCATACCACACCTTTCGGCCACCAAACCCAGACCGAAACACTAAAGGTGGAGGCGTGTCCATATTCATTAAGGATATCCACACCTCCAAGCTAGTTGCTCAGCATAATGCATCCGAGATTATCCAAGTTCAACTAACTCTGGGCAAAACCACAATCCAGATTGTAGCTTGCTACAGACCCCCCACCATGCCCCAGGATTCCCACTCCTCTTTTCTTGATACACTGGAAAATATTAAGGTACAACCCAACACCCTAATAATGGGTGATTTCAACTACCCCACTATTAACTGGGAAAACTACTCGTGTAAAAACTCTTTTGCTCAATGTTTTCTGGAAATCATCAATTCCAACACCTTGGATCAACTTATCCACACCCCCACCAGGGGCAGCAATATCCTAGACCTGGTCGTCACCAACATGGGTGACCGGTGTTCCAAACCAGAGGTCAGCTCCTCGTTGGTCAGATCCGAACACAACCTAATCACCCTAGACATCTACATCCCACTCCCACCCCCATTAGGAAAACAACCGTAAAAAAATGTCTCCAAAGCCAACTTCATGCTTCTTAAGACAGAAGTGGCAAACTTCACGACACCCATGAAGATGGACAATAGAGGTACGACTGCTGAATCCTACACAAATGCACTTTATAAGCACTTACGAGTGCATAGATCATGCTATCCCTAACAGAAGCAAGATGCTATCCTGCAAAAAAAAGGAAGCCAATCTGGTGGTCTTCTGCCATAAACAAACTCTACAACAGAAGAAAGAAACTGTTGCAAAAAAGAGTATAATCCCATGATTGGAGGAACTCCCTGGACAGCCTCAGTAAGAAGCTGAGATCCTTCATAAAATCCTCCAAAGCTAGTTATGAAAACAAAATTGCCACTGATTCTAAAGACAACCACAAAGCATTCTATAGCTATTTCAAGAATCTCAATGGCAACACTTAGATCTGCTCTGAGTTACAGCACAAAGACACTAAATATACAGAACCAACTGATATTGCCAACATCCTAGCAGATAGGTTCATTGCTAACTTTATCCCCCTCTCACCCCTTAAAGGGCCCATCTTTACACCGGAAGAATGCAAAGTTCCTCTAATCACGGCTGCACAGGTAAAAACCTCACTCTCCAAAGCCAAGAACACAGCATTCATGGGACCTGACAACATACCAGGCTGCCTTCTACACAAACTACAGAATGAACTGGCACCCCACCTAAATACCATGTTCAATCATAGCCTCACCTCAGGCTTTGTGCCCATTGAATGGCACACTGCGATGGTTATTCCACTCCACAAAGTGGGGGCCACAACAGACCCCAGGAACTACCGCCTTAGCCTGATGAGCCTGGTCTGCAAGGCCATGGAATGTATCATCCTGGAACTCATAAACAAAGACATTGGAGATCTCCAAACTCTGGACCCCACACAGTTCGGGTTTGTAAAAGGCAGATCATGTCTCCTAAACCTGATAGACTTCTTTGAAGCAGTCACCAAAGCCATAGATGAGGGTAAGGTGGTTCACACAGCCTATCTAGATCTCGCCAAGGCGTTTGACACCATTCCCCACTCTGGAATTATAGATAAACTCACTAAACTAGGTATAAATCCCTATGTCACAAGCTGGGTTACCAACTGGCTTACTGGCAGACCCACACTGTAAAAGTAGCAGACTCCAAATCAGACTTCAGACCAGTGACAAGTGGAGTACCACAGAGTTCAGTTCTGGGTCCTCTCCTGTTTGGTATCTACTTCTATGAGTACAGGCTAACACAGAAGGTCTTTGGCTAACTAAATTCACAGATGACTGCAAACTAGGAACCATAATCAAAACTCCTAATGATGCGGACATCCTACAAAAGGACCTCACTAAGACAGATGCCTAGTGTCAAAGCCATGGTCTCAAGCTCAATGCCAAAAAGTGCATTGTCATCCCCTTTGGTAAAAACTCTGTGCCCATGAACTACCACATAGGCGGTAGTCTACTTAACACTGAAAGTGTGATAAGAGACCTTGGGACACAGGTGGACAGTAGTCTCTCCTTTGATAATCACATCGCCACAGTGGTCAGGAAATCCTTCTATGTGGCACACCTCATCACAAAAGGTTTCTCATACAGAAAAAAAAGGTTATTGTTCCCCTCTACTCATCACTCATTAGACCCATTATAGAGTACAATGCCCCTTTTGGTATGTACCTCACAAGACATCTACAACAACTGGAAAGGGCGCAAAAATACCTCACAAAGAAGATTGCTGGCCTCAAACAGATACCTTACGCAGACCAACTCAAAAAACTCCAGCTTTACTCCATCGCATATCGCTTACTCAGAGGCGATCTCTGCCTAACATACAAAGCTATGTCAAACCCAGAGCTTTTGGACATGCTCCACTTAAGGAAATCCCAATCCCTCTGAGCTACATGCTCTAGGGACCTAAACCTTGTCACCACAATAAACAGAACATGCTGGAGGGATAGATTCCTGTCCCAGAAACTTCCCATACTCTGGAACAGACTACCTATCTATGTTAAACAGAGCTCCTCATTAGCACTCCAAGAAAAATCTTGATGATTGGATGGGTAATGGGAAATTCACCCCAGGGATCACTTCTGTGGTTCTGCTTGACAGCGGCACAGGAAAATAATTTTCTTGGGTGGCGAAAGCCAGGGTACCTTTTTGGCTAGGCTTGTATAGGCCCTAGGGCCAATAGCCTAGTACCTACCTATGAACCTATGTCTATCCGTCTCTATTAAATTAAGTATGTCTTCCCTAAAATCATTTTCTTCTGGTTTGAGAGCATTTTCCTTGCTCTCTGTTTCCCACATGTAATCTACAAAAAGTTTCAGAAAATCTTTTGGTGACATATACTCTTCAGCTGCACCCTGCTTCATACACTGCTCCTTCATATGGGAACCCTTTGGCTCATCACTCCACAACATTACCTGCGTTGGATGTCACTGTTTCCTGCTACATCCCTTGCTGTGCATCTTCAACTGGAGTTTTGTACAGGCCTCCTACAGAAGGCTGCAGAGCATCATCGTGTTGCAAATCTTCTTCAGATGCCTCCTGCTCCTTCTGTTGCTCCTTAATCTGGGGACCTGCAATTCCATCGTACTCCACATTAAATCCTTCACTTCATAGATAATCTATACCTTCAGTTTTTAGTTGTTTAACTTCCGTCTTACCAGTCCTGTTTTCTATATTCCTCCTTTGTTTTCTTATTTTTGTGTATTGTGAAATGCTTCATATCTAGGTGCCTTTGCATGTATTTCTCTTCGGACATCTTAAGAGCTGCTTTTTTGTATTGATTAGCTTGACTTTCTCCTTTGCATAACTATTATACCACACAAGAACTCTTTTTATTTCCAATGTTCATATTTCTTTTTTTATACCTTTCAAAAAGATCTGGATTTTGTTCTTTATATTTTTGCATATCTTCAGTCACTTATTTTTCCAGGTGACTCAAAGTTCCTTTGTCTTTGTAATATTTTTCATAAATCTGCTGTATTAATGAATACACATTTCCCTTTGATGTCTTTGACAGTGTTTTTCTTGTGCAAGTATTTTTCTTTCCTTTAATTTCCCTGTTAATCTTTCTAAATATCTTCTATCTGGAAATTCGAGGGTTCTTGCATGACAGTAACAATGCACAATTTTATATTTCCCAGTACTTACCACATTTGCCCTTACAACAAACCACACCAAAATTCAGTTCAGCAGAGATTCCTATTGATTTCCTCAGAATAAACAATTATAAACAAATATGTCTTATTGGCCTTTATATCCCTCCTGGCAACAATACAGCTATACTGGAAGATATCCTACACTGGATATCTGTAGAATTTCCGCAAGAAAAAAAATGTACTAGGTGATGTGAATGTCAGTTGGTTGGACATAAACTCCCTTACATCTAGCATGCACTAATATGATTTCATGCAGCTAATTAATAGCCCCACACATTATACTACAACATCAAATTTTCTATTAGACTGGATCCTAGTATCAGACCCTAGCAAATACTTCTTCACAGGTTCAATGTCAGACTCTCCCAAACTATACAACCAGATATCACACAGATCCAGTTAAACAGCATATTTATAAAACAACACATAACCTTTCCAAGTTTAACCTAGAAATGTTCATGACTACACATCTATTAACTGGAACTTCCTAAAAATGTTCCCTTTAGATGATGCTGTAATTGAATTCAGTGCATTTCTAAATATCCTAAATAGACTTGCACCTCCTAGAAGGAAGAGAATGAAAACAAATAATGCAATGTGGCTATCCAAAAACAGCAGAATACTAATGCAGGATAGAGAAAAGGCATGGAAAGAACGGCAAACATAAAACACTTCAATATCTTGAAAACTTCAGAATGCATCACAATCATACTAAAAAGCATATACATGAAGGCAAAAAAACTATACTATAATAACTTTCAGAATAATAATAAACATGACCCTAAAAAATTTTGGACATCCATTAAAGAAATCCTACATCCCAGCTAAAACTTCAACCCAACCCCCTCTCTTGATAAGTCACCACTTGAAACTGCAATACAGTTCAACTTTCATTTTATAGATAGCATAGCATCTCTATCTAAGGATTCCTCAGCATCTAATCTCAACCCTGCCCAACAGTCTTGTGTCACCACATTCACTTTCACCTTCAAACCTGCATCACATCCTATATAACTTAAACTGTGCTCTTCTGCAGCTGATGATCTTCAAGGCGAGCACCTAAACATAGCAGCCAGTAGCATTGCCTGTCTTGTCTCAATCCTTACAGTTAGGTCAGTCCAGGAATCCCACATTCCCTATCTATGGAAAAAGTCACACATTATCTCTGCACAAAGGAGGACATTCAACACACATTAGTAAATTTAGACCTATAGCTATCTTATCTCCCCTTGCAAAAATACTTAAAAATGTTATTCAAAAACAATTGCTAGAGTATCTCCTGCAGAAAGAACTCTTATCCCCTACACAACATGGCTTCTTTCCTTCCCATATTACTAGCACTGCCCTTCTAACCTATATAGATACTGTCAATAAAACTAGAGATAATGGCAAACTAGTCTCGTCTTTATTTCTAGACTTGTTTAAAGCCGTTGACACAGTTTGTCACAGCAAACATCTGCTTCAAATGTCCTCACTAGATCTCTCTCAGCTCTCCCTTCTGTGGTTCAAACTACCCATCCAACAGGTATAAGTCAGTAAAATGGAACGCCACACTCTCTCCTTACCTCCCAGTCACCACCAGTGTATCACAAGGCTCTATCCTTGGTCCCCTCCTCTTTAGCATTTTTAGCAACACCCTCTATACTTCACACATCAGGCTAACCTAATATAATACATAGATGATTCCACCCTCATTTGTACATTTGCCAACATGTTTCACCTCCAAAAAATTACTCAAGAAGCTCTAACAGTCACTGAAATATGGCTTCATCACTCACAACTCATGCTCAACCCAAAAAAGGCCAAAGTACTACTTTTTCCCCAAATATCTCTCTTATGAAAAAAATAAAGTCCTCTCTCTTGATAATACAACCACTGAAATCACTTCTCATAGCAGACTATTAGGTGTGATAGTTGAGGATCACAGGATCATAGGAGGTTACTAAGCTATCATCCCAATGTAATACCACAGATACTCTAGTCAGTACCCAGGACTGTTTTTAGTAAGAACTGCCCATGTCTAGGAGGGTTGTGGCTGCTATCCTTGGTATGAATTTACAGTGCATCATCCACTTGTCCAGGTTCCTTTTGAACAGTGTCATAGAGGTAGTCTGTTTCACGTGAATTGGCAGCCTATTACAGAGATGCGGCAGTTGCTGGGAGACAAATCTGTCCCTTAAGCACATGCTATTTAAGTCGCAGGCCATATTTAAGTCCCTGGAATGGGTAACGCTAGTCCTGTTTGATTTATGGATGTACAGCAAATTCATTAGGTTTGGGTCAGGGATTGCTCTGTAAGCCAGGATTAAGTCTCCCTTAAGAAGTCTATATGATACTGAGTGTAGTGATAGGGACTTTAGTCGGTCTGTGTAAGGCATTTGCTGGAGTCCCTTGATCTTCTTTGTTAGAAATCTCTGAGATCTCTCCAATTGCTGCAGGTGCTTTGTGTTGTACATGACAAAAGGGGCGTTATACTCAATTATGGGCCTGATTAGTGATGAGTATAGAGGGGTTATAATCTCCTTTGCTATAGAGGGGTTATAATCTCCTTTTCTATAGAGGTGATGCCTTTGCTAATCAAGTGTGCTACGTAGAAAGCCTTCCTTACTGCAGTAAACACATGGTGGTCAAATTAAGGTTGCAGTCTACTTGTGATCCCAGATCCCTTACCACTTCATAGGTACATATGGTATTGTTGTTAATTTTATAGGATGAAGGGACATTGTTTTTACTGAAGAGAATGATGATGCATTTTTTTTCATTTAGTTTGAGACCTTAACTAAGACACCAGTCGTTGGTCTGAGTAAGACCCTCCTGAAATATATTGACATTGTTTGGGGATGCAATAACTGAATGCAGTTTGCAGTCGTCCACAAACTTGGTCAGCTACAGACCCTTAGTTTTGGTCTGAATGTCTGAGATGTATATACCAAACAGTAGGGAGCCCAGCACTGACCTTTGTGGCACCCCGCTGGTGACGGATCTGCTGGTTGATGTGGAGTCACCCACTTTGATAGTGCATAACCAGTTTGTGAGCCAGTTGGCAACCAATCTTACAACAAACAACAATGGGGTATACATTCAGTTTTCATAAATTTATTGGTAATACCTGAGTGTGGAATTGTGTTGAAGGCCTTGGCCAAGTCGAGGTATGCTGTGTGTGTCTATTTTCCCTTGTCAGTGGCCCTGGTCACATTTTCCAAGAAATCCACCAGGTTTAACAGGCAGGATCTGCCTTTGACAAAGCCAAATTGGGTCGGAACCAGGGTTTGGAGGTCACTTATGCCTTTATTTATGAGGTCCATGATGATATGTTCCATTGCTTTACAGATGAGGCTGGTCAGACTTATGGGTCTATAATTCCTTGGGTCTGTTGCAAAGCCACCTTTGTGGAGGGGGATAACTGTTCTGCTTCTCCATTCAGCAGGAACATAGCCTGTGGTTAGGTTGTGATTCAATAGGGTACTTAATGATGATCCTAGTTCATGTTTTAATTTGTTTAGAAGACAGCCTGGCATGCCATCTGGTCCCATAGAGGCTATGTTTTTTGCCTTAGTCAAGGCTTTAACAGCCTGCTCTTAGGATATTTAGGGTGGGGGGAGATGGGAGCAAGGATTGTGATAAGTTTGGAGGGGATAAGGGAGTGAAATTTTCACCAAATCTGTCTGCCAGCAGGTTTGCTATCTTTGCGAGATCTGTGGGTGTGATACAATTAGTTACTAGTTTGGCACATGCTTGGGTCCTACCTTTTAGGTTGCATACGTAGATGTAAAAGCCTTATGGTTAGCCTTGGCTGTGATTGCTAGGTTTTTTTCAAAGTTACCCTTTGAGGATTTGACATGCTGTTTTATTTGCCTGTTGAGGCTGAGGAGGGTGCTTTTTCATTGTTAGGGCCTCACCTTGGTTTTCTTAGACAGCAACTTTTTACGTTTGTTGTAAAGTTTATTGATGATGGATGTCCAACAGGGTGGCTTGTTTTTAACTGGGGCTCTGACTTTGACTCTCTCTGGAAGAGCCAAGTCTGTACACTTATACAAGTGATTGTACATGACTTTATTGTAAGCTTTGGTGTTGTTACCACTTCCAGCTGGGGGTGGGGCTTGGAATTAATTTATCCCTTCCCCTAGAAGGTTATAATTTGCATTGATGAAGTTTTTTAGTCTGACTTTGCCCTTTGAGAGTTCTGGTATTAGTGCCAGTTCAAAGGCAACTGATTTGTGGTCAGATTTAACTTATAAGGGTGCAACAGTTGCGGTGGTGCATTTGTTTGTCATGTTAGTGAGAACCAGATCTAATATTTTGTTCCTCTTGTTATGGTTTGAACAATTTGTTCCGGGATATCTGAGTTAAAGTCAAAGAACTTTTGAGCTAGTGAGTTGGGCTAGAGTAACATATTATCCTAGTTGATGATGGGATATGTGAAATCCCTCATGACCAGAGTGTTTGGCAATATTTGGATTGACTCCAGTTTGGTCAAGTAGGCCTCTTACACATCATGATCCATGGAGGGGCATCTATAACTAGCTATGACTTGAATGGGGGTCTTACCCACAGTAGTCTGAACTTGGGGTAACTCCATGGAGTTGTCCTGTCTAACTAGTAAGGAGATTAATTTATCTTTAATATAGATAGAAACACAGCCTCCTTTGATTCTCACACATCCATTTTGCGGTCTGGAGGTGTGGAAGGCATTGCAGCCTTGCAAGACCGGGGTACTCTTTGAGGCCTTGAACCAAGTTTCTGTGATTGCATCTACATCCTCCAGTGATAAGACTGCTTCCAGGGTGTGCAGTTTTTGGTTTAAGTTCCTAGCGTTTAGCAGCATAACCCTTATTTTGTTATGACTGGCAGTTTTCATATCAGCAATTTTGTTTTTGAGACCTTGACTAAAAAAGGCACTATGGATGAGGCAAGAGCCTTTGCCAGCCACTAAAAGCCTAGTGGTGCCAAGTGCAAACCACCTCTGACGAAGCAGCAAAGTTTTTCGGCCATGTTATCCCAGGCTGACAGAAACTGGATCCCCTTTGAATGACACCAAAAAACTAAGCGAATTATTGAAATTGATCATTTTTGTTTATACTGTAGCATTGTTCTAGGTGAGGGTAATATGCTGTTCAAGGCTAGGAGCATAACTGCCTGGGACACATACTCAAGAGAGCTCAATCATGTTTCTCTTCATATAGTCCAGTGAGATATATTTCATGTTGTTCATTCCATCATGAGCTATGACAAAGTCATAATGGTAGCTGTTGAGAGACCCGAGTGCATGCATGATCTGAAGAATCCTGGCACCGGACAGACAGTTGACTGTGACTTTCTCCTTATCTAACCTAGTGAATGGGACATCCACATGTCTCACTATGGAGTCTCCAGTAACAATAAAATTTGATTTAAGAGTGTTACACCTTAAGGGCTTGGTAGGTGAGACACTAGTGTTGATCTGTGTCTTGGGTGCTGTGGGAATTGTGTTAGTTGTAGCAGTCTTGTGTTTTGGAGGTCTCTGGTGTTTCAGTAAGTGTTATGAGAGAACCTCCACATATGTTGCCTTATGGGTTGGATGTGTACTATGTGCATGAGTAGTGGTGGGTTACTTGACAACCTCTTCAGTGTTACTGTTGTGAGTGCTAGAGAGCAGAGATTCAAGATTCTTGGTGTAGATACATCTCTTGCACTCTGTATTAGAGTGAGTTATTAGTAGAGGGTTGTCAGTGTACATTAGGCAGTTGTTACACTGCCTCAGGAGACCCAAGTCAATAAGGCTGGCAGGAGAAACAGGAGTAGTCCAACTGTCCATAATACTAGGTTTGAAGAACCTTTATCACAAAGGGGATGCTTTCAGGACTGATCTAGGAGGTATTCCGTAGACAGGTATTTCTGAAGTGGATTTCGGCTGGTTTTAATAGGTCACAGCTCACTAGCAATACTTCTTAGACTGGAAATGTACTAAAGATGAGGACTACACTAATGTACTACAGCTGTAAGGGAAACATTGTCAAAATTATCTGTCTGGCTATGGTTCACAATTGCACGGCAGTGAACAGTGCTGTGCAACATGCAAACAAGCAGAAACCTGCTCAAGGGTGGGGCTTAAATACCAGAAGCTAAAAACTTTAAAAAAATTTAAAAAAACTCAGAAGAACCAATGAGAGTGCTTACTCCAAGCCCTGGACCAATTACCCTACAACAGACAAGTTCCAATCAGTACACTTCTCTCACAAGGGTCCCTTCCAATCAAAGATGGCTTGGAAAATGTGCTCAGAATACAACAGCCACTACAAACAGGCCCAAATGCAGCAAACCTGTATTTGTACTATGATATAACTACTAGCTACCCTAATTTAGGTAAGAAACACTAAAAATGTTTTAAACAGCAGTAAAACATCAGTGAGACACTAAAAAATGCTTGAAACAGCAGAAAAAAACAGCAAAGAGACACTAAAGAATGTTTTGAATGGCAAACAAATCAGTTATTTAAAATACTGCTTAGCAGAAAAACAGAACAAACAGAACAGTTGCTTTGCAAACTGTGAAAAGAAGCAACAATTACTTTGCAATCAGTGAAAATAGCAAAACAAAGCTTTGCAAACAGTGAAAACAACAACAAAATATGATTTAACAGGCATGGTAAGGCAGACAAATGCAGTACAAACAGTGCAGTTCAGTTCACTGTATTAAAATACAGTATTCAATAAGCAGAACACCATAAAAAGTGCAGTAAATAGCATAATCAAACAAAAATACAGGCAACTTATTTTTTTTGGGAAGCTCAGAACCCTTCTAGTTGTCTGGTATCTCAGCTCAGAGCTGTGGCTAGTAGCCCACCTCAGTTCACCTTGGTTCAAACAAGCATAGACCTGCTTAAATGCAGGGCTTAAATACCAGAAGAAAAAACTTAAAAAAATCAAAAGAACCAATGAGGGTGCTTACTTCAAGCCCTAGACCAATCACCCTTCATGAGACAGGTTCCAATCAGCACACTTTTCTCCCAAGGGTGCAGAAGAACCCCTTCCAATCAAGGATGGCTTGAAAAATAGGTTCATAGTTGTTTACTAGGCTAACGACCACAAGGGCCTTTTTAAGCCTAGCCATGCATCCCAAATCTCTGACAAGTTCCGATACCCTTGATAAGTGTAAGCATGGGCCTGGGAGATAAACCATTTACAGGTTACCTGTTTGAATTAGAGCCATAGGTGCTAAACCAGGGATGAATTTCCGGTTTCCCATCCAATTGTCCAAGTTGCACTTGAATTGGGTTAGGGAGGACCTCTGATTCACGTGGATGAGGTGCCTGTTCCTTAGACGCGTTAGTCTGTGGGATATATACCTATTTCTCCAGCAGGTGATATATATATATATATATATATATATATATCACAGGCAAGGTTTAAGTCTTTAGAACGGGTAATTCTGGTACTGTTTGTTTTGTGGACATGCATGAGTTCCATCAGAGTGGTGTCTGACAATGCCCTGAAAAGCCTGTAGGAGACAGAATACTGGGATACGGTCTTGAGGCGGTCTGCATAGGATATATTATTTATGCCTTGTATTCTTTTAGTGAGGAACCTCTGTGGTCATTCTAGTTGTTGGATATGCCTGGTCAGGTACATACCAAAGAGTGCACTGCACTCAGTGACAGGTCTGATGACTGCCGAATACAGTGGAACAATGACTTCCTTGGACATAGATGCCATACCTTTGTTTATAAGTTGCAAAACATAGAATGATTTCCTCACCACTGCAGACACGTGATGATCAAAGGCCAGCTTACTATCTATGTATGTCCCTAAGTCCCTGACTACTGGGTCAACTCCTTCATAAATTTTTAATGAAAGAGTTATAAATTTTATAAAGCATACATTTATATAAATGAAAACACACCATATTGACATATTTTCAGTTACCAACATTATACATCACAAATATTGTTTCATACAGTCACTGTCAATCAAACATTACATAGCTTCTTAATTCATGCCTTTTATTTAACCTCAATTCTCCTCCAAAACATTATTCTGCATGTAGTGTTCTCACAATTCCCATGTTCTATGTAATTTGATACTCCCTTTTTCTAGTAACTGCTTTTAAGTAAAATGAGCAAGGCCTTACTATGTCACTACAATTATAATTCTGCAACACAGCTCAAAAGTGGTGGTGGTGCTGCGGTAGCGTTTTCGCCTCACAATAAGACGCTGTCCGGTTCGATTCTCAGCTAGAGCGTCCTCTGCGTGGAGACATGCATGTATGGGCGTACCTTCGTTGAAGGTTGTGCATCAGGGCTGGTAACTCAGCACGTAAAAATCAACTACCAATCATTAGTGGACCGGAGTTCCGCTGTGGTGACTCCTAACCGGGAAAAGCCGAAAGACACAAACAAACAAACAAACACAGCTCAAAAAATAATTTCCTCAGTTACACCAATGCTCATCTACTATTTTCAGACAGAGTAGTCTGCAGGGAATTGTTGAAGTCCAACAACTCATTACACTCCCAAAAATATGTTCCTAATTACATCTTTCTTCCCCATCACACCTCCAACATTTGCAATCTACCACAAGAAAACCTGTTTGGAGTCTGCTTGGGGCATAAAATACCTATGCAAACACTTCCAAGCAAAAATCCTAAATCTTCTAGACTTCTTTTATATATTTGGGGGTCATACAAATATCCTTCCATTGTTTATTTGTGAATTGCTTTTCCAATCTCTCTTCCCAATCCTTTCTAACCTCCTTTGATTGATTCCTATATAATTATCATGCAATATTTATATGCCCTACTAATTATCCCTTTTAACAGCAGCATCTGTTCTATATTGTACTAAAAACTCTTACCAGTGCTGGTCTTACATGTAGGATCTCCCTAGTCCTTTCTCTTTGCCTATACAATGATATCAATCCTTGCTAGGGAAGGCAATCAATAGCCTGCAGTCCAAATGTATTCTTGGCCTCTTCCCATTCTATTACCTTTCCCTCTCTAATTATTTTCTGGTCCTGTGAAGAATCTAGTTTGTTAGTGGGAACAATTTCGGAAAACCATTCAAGGCCAGCAGATTGTGGAATAATGGTGAAGAAGTTCTTGATGTCTGCCATGACCAAATTATCGCTTGGCTCATATTGCAACCCCCTGATTTTAGTGAGAAAATCCTAAGAGTCTTAAATGGCAAAAAATTTGTGATGAAAGGTTTAGTTTTCTGCTGGAACCACCCGTTGATACAATGAGGGATTAACTCTATCCTTATGAATTGTGGGACACTGAAAATTGCAGGAATACATGGTTTCTTCACGGTCAAAAAAATGTATTCCTTCACTGAGATGCCAAAACCCAAAAATAAATCATAAATGACATATTAATACATTGGTATGAATGGTGGATTGATTTCATTTACACCCAGTACCTGATAAAAAAATGGCATTTTAAAGGAGATTTTGCATTCTCCCAATGTAAACAATTTTGTCTATCAAAACAACATGATTCTTATCTAAGGGTTTTGTGACAATTCACAGAATTCTTGCTCGGACTTCTAAGATGGATAAGCAATTTTAACAGCTTGACTCTACCTCTCCCAGTGTGAAAACAAAAACTCAACAGAGAAGGCCAGTAGACTTTTGTGTTTATGGGTACATTTCGGTAACTGGCTAGTAACTGTACTGCCTGGAAGCCAGAAAAAAAGAAACACAGAGCTCTTGGGAAAAGTCAGCCGCAAAACGTGAGGAAGAAACACTGACTGGGGAAAGTTCTGCAGCTGTTCAGCAAAAAGCAATGCAATCTCCAGACATGACTTCCAGTAACCTACAGGAAGATACAAGACAACTTTACACAGACCTGGTTAAAAATAAATGAAACACTCATGGAATATATCAATGCAACAACAAAAGGCCGGAAAAAATGTAAGAAGCTTTAAAATGATATTCAGATGAGGTGATAAACTTGTAAAAATCAGATGTTGAAATGAAGAAAGGGCTGGCTAAATATGAGACTGGAAAAAATGAGCTCAGAATACAACAGCCACTAGAAATGGACCCAAATACAGCAAACCTGTATCTGGACTATACTACAGCTATACTAATTTAGGTGGGAAACAGTAAAAAAAATGTTTAAACAGCAGAAAAATAGCAGTGAGACACTAAAAAATCTTTTAACATCAGAAAAACAGCAAGGAGACACTAAAGAATGTTTTAAACAGCAAACAATTCAGTTATTTAAAACACTGCTTGGAGGGAAAACAGAACAAACAGAACAGATGCTTTGCAAACAGTGAAAAGTAGCAACAATTACTGTGCAATCAGTGAAAATAACAAAAAAAGGTTACATCTGACCTGCATATGCAAAACTGCATAAGAAAAATTCATCCAAAACTAGGGATGCTTTACAGATCCAAAAACCTTCTCACTAATGTAACTAAAGCTACACTTGCCAGTACTAATCTCCTCCCTACACTTCATTATGGTGCTCCCATCCTTACTAACCTCCAGGCTTCACATTAAAACTTGAACAATGCTATAACAAAGTTGTTAAATTTGCAGTGCACACTCCTTTCAGACCCCACCACTGTATAGCACTGAAAAGCCTATAACTAACATATACATAACTTCTTACCACCTATAAAATTATTCAGCATCCATCTGCCTGTCCAGCACTAAAAACATTCTACACAACTATGTTCTCAGTTGGTCATTGTGATCCAGTGACCAAAACTTATGTCTGTCTACAAACCTAGCAAATCTGCTGGGCATTGTCTGGAGTTGTACAATGCTGCTAAGGGCTGGAACTCCTTACCTGTATGTATCAGGTCTATACAATCCCTCCAATCTTTCAAAACCACTCTAAAATACTTCCGAGCTAAAATCTGGCTCTGTTCTTGATAAAATCCAGGATAAACTATATCCCTAAATGTGAACAACTATCTTTTCTTCCCTTATACCTCCTTACTCTCCCTTCTTCACTTACTTCCTTACTGCTATCTTATTCTCTTCCCTGACTTTCTAGACATACAATAAATCTGTTTCTTCCTCACCTCATATTGAAGTTCATATTTGTATTAGACTAACTTACCTTTACTTTCTCTACAAACTATCTAAGGTTTCTCTAAATATTTTATGATTGTCACATCCCTTGTACTGATTTTTAACTAATGTTTTTATATTGTCCAATTTATTAGAATTATTTAAACTGCAAATGTTTTTGTTTTATTTTTGATGATTGTAAAATTATTGTTCTTAAAATGTTTTGTAATAATTCAGAGCGTTTCTTTCTGGGCCTCCACTGAAAATGGGCTCCGACCCAGTAGGACTTTCCTGGTAATCAAATGTCAATGAATAAATAAATAAATAAATGCTGTTTTTTGAACAGTCAGTTTTTGTGGGTCTTGTGGACTACTACTTCTACAACAGACGGATCATCTTCCCCAAGAGCCTGGCCTAACCCAGTTGTAGGAATATTTCTGTGTCTTGTGGATTCCTCACTGTCTTTTTTCCAGTCCTGGCACCAGTGCGTGCACAAGGATTCAGCACTTTTTTACCTTGGGACTTGTGCACCCAGCTGTTATTTTCAGTTTTAACCTACCTTTCTCCATGATACAAGCTATATAAAATACAGTCTATATATCAGTGTTGTCATGGTGAGATTTTATAAAAATATGGTCCATCACATGAAGGCACTCACCAAAACTTGTGAATGAATTCAATTCCACAAGTATTACTCTCCTTTTCCTGCTGATTTCATATCTCCATTCAAACTTGCAGTTTGTAATTTCTATAATTGCTTTCATTTATGGTTCAATATACTATTTCTCCCTTCACTAAATCATTCTTTGATGGTGAGTCCTCGGGCACTCAGAATAATCTCTCTGATGTTCCATTTGGCTTTCAGCTATGGCTGATATCAGTATATCAGTGACTCCCCACTTCCTTAATACTGCTTCCATATAAGTCTCTAATGTATCTGTGATGATCCCTTCTCCAGGCCAGTAATTAAGGAGCCTCAGTCGTCATGATTATAACAGGTGAGGGAAGGCCACTAGGAGCAAAAATGGCTACACACAGTATTTTCACATGCAACTATCTGCAACAAGCACAATTTCCCTTAACAGCACACAGGGAACACAATCCAGACCTGGGGCTGGAATCTGTTTCTCTCTCCAGGCCCCAAACAAAACTCCACACTGACAAATTTGGAGCTGTGCATCCCTGTTCCCAGTAGCTGACACACATACTTGGATTTTGATTTTCACACACACACGCGCACACACACACACACACAGACACACACACACACACAGACACACACACACACACCTGGGTAAGGCTGTCACAGATTTACCAGCTATGCCCCCTTTGCTCAGAGTATGAGGTAATTAAGCTTCCACCACTCAGCTACTGTAAGGCTCTTACATGGGTACCCAATTATACTGAGTAAACTTAATACTATTACAAATGGTAGAGTTTGAACAATGCAGCAAGGCTTAAAAGTGGCCACAGTGTCACTAAAATAAGCATAGGTACACTCAATATGTTAAAAAGTATTCTCTAAAGAACTAGCCAAATGAAAGTTATTTAATAATAATAAATAATAGAATAGAAAACATGAGAATACTGAATATCTAGTTACAATAAACACCAGAGATTTTATGACAGGATATATAAAAAAATAACACAGATGCAGAAGAACAATATGTAACTAATGTAACTATATTTTCCTGACTGACTAAAGAATTACTATTCCTTGGTTACTTACTAAAGCAAGGCAAGATTATGAGTGCTGAGTTGCTTACTACAGCAAGTCAAGATGATGTGAGGTGTGTGCATGTGTGAGATATCGGTGAGAGATCTTTCCTGTCAGGTTCCAAAGTGCTGCTGCAAGAGTTCCAGAATATCTCTCACTAATATAAAAAAAAATAATTTCGGTGCTGGTTATAGAATTACATCACATCTGGTCACCTGACTGAGGTACAATACACACCCAGAGCTTTGCTAAGATCTGTTACAACATTTGAAATCTATAAAACAATTTCAAAAACTTCCATGCTTCCAGGGTAGCAATTAGTTCACCCCTAAGGACAATACAGTAAAATTCCTAGTCCTGGTTTTCCCAGACATTTTTGTCTCTGGCTGCAATCAGATCTGTAAGATAAAATCTTTATGGCCTAAACAAACCTATTTAATTTTCAACCTATTTTTCGAAATTAGCTGGATTGAAATTAACCTCTTCCCTTCCAGAGTTCTTTGTTAAAACATATACATGTAATCAGTTATAATAATACTGTCTGATGTACATGTAGATCTCTTTTCTGTCCATCAGGACCCACTGTTGATGCATTTTTACCACAAGCAACTTTACAAATACAGTTTTAACACAAGCATCTGTACAAATCAGTGTGATAGCCAAATGACATCAAATTCTTTACAAATCTCCAGCTGTCTATGCTGGCACATGTTACACATGCACTACCCTGCTCTCCCTGGCACAAATGGCACTACCTCATATCATCACAACATCTTTGATTAACTGACCTACTTTGGGGAAGGAACCTGACCATCCCGCACTCTTGGGGTGTCATATGAGTTTCACCACCCATGTTTAAGTATATGATAAGTCATCAGTTACGTATGAGGTATTGATGCAATTATTTTTCTAGGTGCAGTATTCTGGTCATGCATTATGGGTATGGTATAGTATGGTCCTGTTCATCCATCCTTCTTGTGGTATACTGCTGACTACCCATTCTAATTGGGGTATTGCATTGTTTATACACTACAGTTAGGGTGCGCCATTCATCATTCATTATTTATAAATCTTTCCTAGATTATGAGTTTGTTTATTGATCCTTCTTGTGGTATGGAATCAGTTATCTGGAGATGTTTCAAAACATAACTATCTTGCAGTAGACACTATGCCTTCATTTAGGTACACCTCAGATTTGGCACGTGTCTTCTTCAGTTATCATCTCCCATATTAGCTGGGTATATTACAATGCCTAATTTTGTAAAATAAATTGCCCTGGTGCTAGCATGTATGCTGGTGAGAATTTTTTTGTTTATAACTCTTTTTATTGTTTATAAAACTATTTTAGTCATATGCAAGCATGTATAATCCAGCTGTTACCTGAATAAAAATATTTAAATGCATATATAATCTCCTTTCATCAACTGATACATGTTCTGCATTTCATAACTCAATTTTTTATTTGACTACAGTAGTTTTTTTTCCACATTTATGTTTCAGCCCAAGCAATCTCAATTAAGATTAGTAGTGCTGGCCCTTGATGGTGCAGGCAGGGAAGGTGAGTTGAGTATACCTGTCCTGAGGGGGAAGGAGCATACTGGGTGGGTCTCTTGTTGAACCCTGTTGGAAGCCAGGGCTCAGAGAAGTCACCAGGCTTGCAGTGTGAGGAGAGCTGAAGAGACATAGTCACTCTGTAGGTCCAGGATGGATGACCTCTGTTCACCTGTGAGAGAGGAGAGCTTTGAGCAGCCTATCTGTCCCTGGAGGAGTGGTTTCCACCTGGAAATTAGTAGTTTATTGGCCATTTTGGGCTAATTTCTCTCTCTTTCATTTCCCTTCTATAAAACCCACATGTGTGAGTTTTGTGCACTTTTATACAGCTCAGCAAGCTCCTGCCTGGTGCCCTACAGAGTTCTACAGCAGCAGACAGACAAAAGAGAGACTTTGGAGTGATTAAGTATCATTTTTCTGCATTGTCTTGCTGCCTTTAGCTAATTCTGCCTAAAACGCCAATGTTTTAGAGTTTCTTTGATTTAAAAAGCTTGTTTCAGCTACATATTGTACTTGTTTTACTCTTGCACTTTAACAAAGTCATTTTTGTGTTTAAATTACCTGTTTAACTGTTGTAGGCTACATACTCAAGTGTGATAGCCATTTATGTGTATTTAAAGTGTTTTTTTGATTGTATCGGCTTTATTTTCTGAAAAAACAATACAAAAAAAAATACTTGTTTTCCCACCTTTCTAAGCTAGTTAGTGCTGAATTCAGGGCTGTGTTACAAGTTTCATTGTTTGCCCATACCTTACTTGGATAGAAGGAAGTTTCTCTGTTCACCTGTGAAAGAGGGGAGCTTTGAGCAGCCTATCTGTCCCTGGAGGAGTGGTGCCTGCCCAGAAATTAGTAGTTTATTGGCCATTTTGGGATAATTTCTATCTCTTTCATTTCCCTGCTATAAAACCCACATTTGCAAGATTTTGCACGCCGGGCAGTACTGGTTAGCTAGGGTATAACTATTCCCAGCTCCACAAAGTCTACTCTTCAAATTTCCCTTGTAACTAGACAACCTTTCAACTTAAGCACTTAAACCATTCACTTCTCAGCCTGGCACTTGCTCATAACTCATAGAAAGCACTAATAAACCTTAGCACTAGACCCTCCTGTACTGTAGAGAAGGACAAGGCTCTCTATTCGACCTTACCAGCCAATCAGTAAAACAGTTCACTGTACCTATCCAGGCACGTCGAAAGGGCAGTTTCAGGTGTACTCTCCAGTCCAAATGGTGAATCTGGGCATTTTGAGGCAGTGTTACAACTGCCTCATGTACACAGACAACCCACTCCTCCTACCACCAAACATTAATACATGCGAGAGATGCAATTATACAGCCAAATTGGAGGCTAAGCTCTCTCAACTAAAGACTAGACCAGACAGTCAAGAGGAAAAGGGAACTACTTGCATCACACCACCAGTCTTACAAAGACCTATGAAACCAGCATTGGCAAAAAACACACATAAATACACGAAAATATACTCGGAAGCTCTAAATAAAAATCAACAACAGCAACAGAGACCTCCAAAGCCGACACCCAAACAACCTCTACCCTCCAACACAAACCATGAACACATACTTCACAAAACCAGTGTGCCACGCAATCACAGCCCTTAAGGAAAAATAACATACCCAACACACTAGTAATAGGTGACTCTAAAGTCAGGCAGACTGACGTCCCACTCACTAGGCTGAACAAGGAGAAGGTTGCTGTTAGCTGCCTGTTGGGTGAAAGGATCCACCACATAACACAAGCACTCAGGTCACTCCAGAACAAGTACAAATATGACTCTGTCATTGTCCATGTTGGTGTTAATGACCTGAGCCATAGCTCCCTGGACTACATGAAAAAAGACATGGAAGAGCTCTCTGATCACGTAGCCCAGGCCGGTATGACCCTGACCTTGAGTAGCATCCTACCCTCAACAAAAATGATACCATGGTATAAAGAAAAACTTATCAATTTCAACAATTGGCTAAGCTTCTGGTGTCATTCAAAGGGGATCCACTGTCTGTCAGCCTGGGATGACATGCTCGACAAGCCACACTGTTTCGCTAGAGATGGCATGCACCTGTCACCATTAGGCTTTCGAATACTGGCCAAGGCTCAAAATATTTGCCTTTTTTAGGCAAGGCTCAAAAGACAAACCCACCGCCGTAAACAGCACAAGTAACAAAAAACTGAGGGCAATGCTGCTCAATGCCAGAAGTCTAAACCTCAAAATGCACGCACTCGAGGCACTCCTCAGTATAGAGAAAATCGATATATGTGCAGTAACAGAAACCTGGTTTAAGGCTCCAGAGAGCACCCCAGCACTACCAGGCTACAAGCCATACCATACATTTCGGCCACAAAACCTGGACCACAATACAAAAGGCAGGGGAGTATCCATATTCATCAAGGATACCCACACCTCCAGGTTAGTGGCACAGCACGATGCATCAGAGATCATCCACGTGCAACTAACAACGGGCAAAACTGCAATTCAAATTGTAGCTTGCTACAGATCACACTCCGTGTCCCAGGACCCCCATTCCAAATTTCTGGAAACACTGGGAAAAATAAAGGTCCTACCAAACACCCTGATATTGGGTGATTTCAATTACCCAAACATTAACTGGGAGAACTACTCAAGTACTAACTCCCTTGCCCAACATTTCCTAGAATTTATAAACTCAAACACCCTGGATCGACTGGTCAGCACCCCCACCAGCGGTGACAACATATTGGACCTGGTCATCACCAACATGGGTGACCGGCATTCCACACCAGAGGTCAACCCCTTGCTGGTTAGATATGACCATAAATGAATCACTCTGGATATCCACATTCCGCCCCACCCCTGGTCAAAGAAACCACCATGAAAAACTTTTCAAAAGCAAACTTCACGTTACTTAAGACCAAGGTGGAAAGTTTCAAAGCCCCCATGCTAAAGGATAACGCTGCCCAAGCTGCAAAATCCTTTACTAATGCACTCTACGGGCACCTACAAGAATGCATGGCTCATGCTATCCCAAGCAAAACCAAGACTCACTCCTCCAAGAAAAGGAAACCAGTCTGGTGGGCCCTTGCCATAAACAAGCTTTACAATAGAAGGAGGAAACTAGTACAGAAGAGAGTAAAATCTCAAGAAGGGAAGACATCCCTGATCAGTATCAGCAAGAAACTACGATCCCTCATAAAATCATCCAAGGCGAGCTTCAAAAGAAAAATTGCCAAGGACTCCAAAGATAACCACAAGGCATTCTTTAGCTATGTCAAGAATCTAAGTGGCAGTTCTCAGATCTGCTCGGAATTAGTGCAGAATGACACAAAATACACTGAACCGACTGATATCGCCAACATCCTGGCAAACAGGTTCAGTGCAAACTTCACCCCCCTCTCACCCCCAAAAGGGCCCATAAGCATACCAGAAGAATGTAGTGCCCCTGAAATCACAGACACTCAGGTTAAAACAGCCCTCTCCAAAGCCAAAAACATAGCATCAATGGGACCAGATGTCTAATTGTGTTTTATTTATTAATAAATTCTCAATAGCCAAAAAGCAGAATTGGAAAGTACTACATACTGATACGAGAATAAAACAAGTAATAGGTGTTGCACCCAGTTTTACATTCAGAAGGAATAAGAATCTGAAGGACATGCTATGTCATGAACCTAAGAATAGTGGTAAGAGAGGTCCTGAGATAAAGAAGTCAGGCACTTTTCCTTGCTATCATTGTAAAGCTTGTCAATACATTCTGCAAATGAATATCTACAAGCATCCTAGAACAGGACAGAATTATTTCTTTAATGGTTATGCTGACTGTAGAACAAAGAATCGTGTCTATTTAGCAGTGTGCCAGAGCTGTGATTCATATTACGTGGGAAAGACAAATTGTATGTTGAAAAATAGGATACTTCAGCATATTTCGGATATTAGACTACAGAATGAACACAATGCTTTATATCAGCATATTAAAGTGAAAGTGGGGCACAGATTTTTATTTATGGTACTACAAAGCGTTAACAGTAATGTTAGGAGAGGACATATTTTTAATGACACAGAGTGTGCAGAAACTAGATGGATAATTAGACTTGGGGCTGATAAACACCCAGGCTTGAATGCTGTTATTCCTTTAAAACCCATCCTTAGAAAAAGGAGGGTGAAATACTGATCTTTGATTTGTTGCTGAGTATTTTAAATAGCTCTGGTTTGTCTAAGCACTATCTGATGAAGGGCTTGTTAGCTTGAAAGCGCTCAACAGTGCACTTTTATTGGCATTTTATTGTTTTAATAAAGCTTTTTATAGTTTCAGCTTGGTGTCTCTTGCTTGTTGCATTTATTTGGATTTACTCTTGTTTACTGGCAGAGGGACTTTGGTGCAGGGTGACTTTTTAGCTGTTTTCCATCATAGGAATCATAAGAAATACAAGGCTATTAGACTAGAGGCCATGTGTGGCTTCCCAATGACAACTCTCAAGCTCTACCAACATTTTCAAGGAGGGCAAGGCCTGTAAGTCCTGGAATGTATTTTGGGGTACCCACCCAATTGCCTAAGATCTGTTTGAAGTCAGACAGAGAATCACAGTGCTTGATATGTAAGGGGAGTCTGTTCCAAAGCAAGGTGAGGCACCGGGTGATACCTCTCACTCCATTTAGTTTTATTTGGTCTCTGATGTAGATTCAGAGCTCCATTGTACTGTTGGCTATACTGCTTGACACCCAACACACTAGTAATAGGTGACTCTAAAGTCAGGCAGACTGACGTCCCACTCACTAGGCTGAACAAGGAGAAGGTTGCTGTTAGCTGCCTGTTGGGTGAAAGTATCCACCACATAACACAAGCACTCAGGTCACTCCAGAGCAAGTACAAATATGACTCTGTCATTCTCCATGTTGGTGTTAATGACCTGAGCCATAGCTCCCTGGACTACATGAAAAAAGACATGGAAGAGCTCTCTGATCACGTAGCCCAGGCCGGTATGACCCTGACCTTGAGTAGCATCCTACCCTCAACAAAAATGATACCATGGTATAAAGAAAAACTTATCGATTTCAACAATTGGCTAAGCTTCTGGTGTCATTCAAAGGGGATCCACTGTCTGTCAGCCTGGGATGACATGCTCGACAAGCCACACTGTTTCGCTAGAGATGGCATGCAGCTGTCACCATTAGGCTTTCGAATACTGGCCAAGGCTCAAAATATTTGCCTTTTTTAGGCAAGGCTCAAAAGACAAACCCACCGCCGTAAATAGCACAAGTAACAAAAAACTGAGGGCAATGCTGCTCAATGCCAGAAGTCTAAACCTCAAAATGCACGCACTCGAGGCACTCCTCAGTATAGAGAAAATCGATATATGTGCAGTAACAGAAACCTGGTTTAAGGCTCCAGAGAGCACCCCAGCACTACCAGGCTACAAGTCATACCATACATTTCGGCCACAAAACCTGGACCACAATACAAAAGGCAGGGGAGTATCCATATTCATCAAGGATACCCACACCTCCAGGTTAGTGGCACAGCACGATGCATCAGAGATCATCCACGTGCAACTAACAACGGGCAAAACTGCAATTCAAATTGTAGCTTGCTACAGATCACACTCCGTGTCCCAGGACCCCCATTCCAAATTTCTGGAAACACTGGGAAAAATAAAGGTCCTACCAAACACCCTGATATTGGGTGATTTCAATTACCCAAACATTAACTGGGAGAACTACTCAAGTACTAACTCTCTTGCCCAACATTTCCTAGAATTTATAAACTCAAACACCCTGGATCGACTGGTCAGCACCCCCACCAGCGGTGACAACATATTGGACCTGGTCATCACCAACATGGGTGACCGGCATTCCACACCAGAGGTCAACCCCTTGCTGGTTAGATATGACCATAAATGAATCACTCTGGATATCCACATTCCGCCCCACCCCTGGTCAAAGAAACCACCATGAAAAACTTTTCAAAAGCAAACTTCACGTTACTTAAGACCAAGGTGGAAAGTTTCAAAGCCCCCATGCTAAAGGATAACGCTGCCCAAGCTGCAAAATCCTTTACTAATGCACTCTACGGGCACCTACAAGAATGCATGGCTCATGCTATCCCAAGCAAAACCAAGACTCACTCCTCCAAGAAAAGGAAACCAGTCTGGTGGGCCCTTGCCATAAACAAGCTTTACAATAGAAGGAGGAAACTAGTACAGAAAAGAGTAAAATCTCAAGAAGGGAAGACATCCCTGATCAGTATCAGCAAGAAACTACGATCCCTCATAAAATCATCCAAGGCGAGCTTCAAAAGAAAAATTGCCAAGGACTCCAAAGATAACCACAAGGCATTCTTTAGCTATGTCAAGAATCTAAGTGGCAGTTCTCAGATCTGCTCAGAATTAGTGCAGAATGACACAAAATACATTGAACCGACTGATATCGCCAACATCCTGGCAAACAGGTTCAGTGCAAACTTCACCCCCCTCTCACCCCCAAAAGGGCCCATAAGCATACCAGAAGAATGTAGTGCCCCTGAAATCACAGACACTCAGGTTAAAACAGCCCTCTCCAAAGCCAAAAACATAGCATCAATGGGACCAGATGTCTAATTGTGTTTTATTTATTAATAAATTCTCAATAGCCAAAAAGCAGAATTGGAAAGTACTACATACTGATACGAGAATAAAACAAGTAATAGGTGTTGCACCCAGTTTTACATTCAGAAGGAATAAGAATCTGAAGGACATGCTATGTCATGAACCTAAGAATAGTGGTAAGAGAGGTCCTGAGATAAAGAAGTCAGGCACTTTTCCTTGCTATCATTGTAAAGCTTGTCAATACATTCTGCAAATGAATATCTACAAGCATCCTAGAACAGGACAGAATTATTTCTTTAATGGTTATGCTGACTGTAGAACAAAGAATCGTGTCTATTTAGCAGTGTGCCAGAGCTGTGATTCATATTACGTGGGAAAGACAAATTGTATGTTGAAAAATAGGATACTTCAGCATATTTCGGATATTAGACTACAGAATGAACACAATGCTTTATATCAGCATATTAAAGTGAAAGTGGGGCACAAATTTTTATTTATGGTACTACAAAGCGTTAACAGTAATGTTAGGAGAGGACATATTTTTAATGACACAGAGTGTGCAGAAACTAGATGGATAATTAGACTTGGGGCTTATAAACACCCAGGCTTGAATGCTGTTATTCCTTTAAAACCCATCCTTAGAAAAAGGAGGGTGAAATACTGATCTTTGATTTGTTGCTGAGTATTTTAAATAGCTCTGGTTTGTCTAAGCACTATCTGATGAAGGGCTTGTTAGCTTGAAAGCGCTCAACAGTGCACTTTTATTGGCATTTTATTGTTTTAATAAATCTTTTTATAGTTTCAGCTTGGTGTCTCTTGCTTGTTGCATTTCTTTGGATTTACTCTTGGTTACTGGCAGAGGGACTTTGGTGCAGGGTGACTTTTTAGCTGTTTTCCATCATAGGAATCATAAGAAATACAAGGCTATTAGACTAGAGGCCATGTGTGGCTTCCCAATGACAACTCTCAAGCTCTACCAACATTTTCAAGGAGGGCAAGGCCTGTAAGTCCTTGAATGTATTTTGGGGTACCCACCCAATTGCCTAAGATCTGTTTGAAGTCAGACAGAGAATCACAGTGCTTGATATGTAAGGGGAGTCTGTTCCAAAGCAAGGTGAGGCACCGGGTGATACCTCTCACTCCATTTAGTTTTATTTGGTCTCTGATGTAGATTCAGAGCTCCATTGTACTGTTGGCTATACTGCTTGACACACATAAAAGTTTTGAATAATGGGATTCTTGACGGACACGAAATTAAGGCATAGAGCTCCCCTTGAGTCCAAATGACACTGACAGAGAAAGCAACTCCAGCCTTTCCTGCTAGCCAAGATTGTTGAGGCCTGAGATTCTTTTTGTTAGGAACCTCTGTTTTTTTTATAAATAGTTGCAGAGCCTGTAAGTTCTCCTTGTCCATCCAGTCACCAAACTACCACATTCTTTCTCTTCTTCTAAGCTTCCATAGATCTCCTTCCGCCCCTACTTCCAATTGTCTAACCATTGGTGCACTGTCTCATCCAGTCTCTATTTTCTGCAATGCTGTTTTACAAAATATAGTTTTCCCCATTCTTCTTCCAACATTTCCCATACTCACTTTTCTCCATTAATGTCTGTGCCCACATAGCTACAGTGAAGGCTTTTAAGTCTGAAATTCCACTTTCCCTTTTTTGTGCATGTTCTCTCATCCTTGCATCCAAAATCTTAAAACTGCTCCTCTTTCTACATAAATTAATTACTAAAATGCATCTTCTCCTTTCCTTTACTCTTGCATTTCCCTGTTACATGCTTTATCAGATATACTGTCTTCAGTACCATCAACACTCTGGTTGCAGTTATCTTTTCACTCATTCTCAGTGATCCAACTTTCTACTTTCACTTCCTGAGGTTCTCTCACAGTTGTTACTTTAATCATAGTGGCAATTACTAAAACTCTGGGTTGCCTAGACATTTAGGACTTCTGTCTTTACATTTAATATTTACCTTCGGTCTTCAGACAATGAAAGGTCAGTTTTCAGGTCTTCCTGGAAAGGGACCTTTGTGCTCTGTGGGCTTATCCAGTTTACAAAAAAACAATTCTAGGCATGATGTCACATTTCACTGCATGTATAACAGTGCTGATGCTGTGCCAACAGTCATACATGCTGAACTTAAATATTTGAACAAACCTTTCGGATAACCCTGTTAATGCAGAGGATTAAGGGTCTGACCTGTTAACAAGCTACTTCCCTAAGGGTACAAGGTTTGATTCTTTCATCTCCATTTGCCTACTAGGTTCATAGGTAGGTACTAGGCTATCTGCCCGAGGGCATTTATCAGCCTAGCCAGAGTGTGTCAGCTTTCGCCACCCCATTGATTAATTAACTGAGCCTCTGTCAAGCAGAGCCAATGAAGTGATCCCAGGGGTGTATTTTCTGTTACCCATCCACTCATCAAGGTTTCTCTTGAAGAGTGTTAGTGAGGGGCTCTGCCTAATGTAGTTAGGAATTTTGTTCCAAAGCATGGGGAGTCTCTGTGACAAGAATCTATCCCTCCAGCATGTTCTATTTATTGTTGTGGCGAGGTTTAGCTCACTAGAGTGAGTGGCTTGCAGTGACTTGGATTTCTTTAAGTGGAGCATGTCCATCAATTCTGAGTTGGACATGGCTTTGTAAGTCAGGCAGAGATCACCTCTGAGTAAGCGATATGCGACTGAGTACAGCTGGAGCTTTTCCAGTCAGGCTGCATAGGACATATGTTTGAGGCCAGCAATCCTCTTGGTGAGGTACTTTTGTGGTCTTTCCAGCTGTTGGAAGTGTCTTGTGAGGTACATCCCGAATGGAGCATTGTACTCTATGATGGGTCTGATGAGTGACGAGTAGTGGAGCACTGTAACCTCTTTATTTCTAGATGCGAACCCTTTAGTAATTAGATGGGCTACATAGAATGATTTCCTAACTACTTTGGCAATATGATTGTCAAAGGAGAGATTACTATCTACCTCAGTCCCCAGATTTCTTATTACCTCTTCTGTATTAAGGGGGCTGCCACCTATGTGGTAATTCATGGGTGTTTTGTTTTTCCCAAACGGGATGACTATGCATTTTTTGGCATTTAGCTAGAGACCGTGACTTTGACACCATGTGTCAGTTTCAGTAAGGCCCTTTTGGAGAATGTCTGTGTCAGACGGACAGTCAATTATGGCTCCCAGTTTGCAGTCATCAGTGAACTTGGTTAGCTATAGTCCTCCTGTGTTTGCCTGTACTTCTGAGAAGTATATGCCGAACAGTAGGGGTCCCAGGACCGAGCCTTGTGGGACACCACTTGTGACTGGTTTATAGTCGGACCTGCAGCCTGCTATTCTTACCGTGTGAGTTCTGTCTGAAAGCCAGTTGGCAACCCATCTCGTGACGTAGGGGTTTATGTTCAGGCTGGTGAGTTTTTCTATAATTCCCGAGTGGGGAATGGTGTCAAAAGCCTTGGTGAGGTCAAGGTAGGCTGTGTGAACTACCGTCCCCTCATCTATGGCCTTGGTGACTGTCTCGAAGAAGTCAACCAGGTTTAGTAGGCATGATCTGCCCTTAACAAAGCCGAACTGGGTTGGGTCAAGTGTTTGGAGGTTCCCAATGTCTTTGTTAATGAGTTCCATGATGATGCGCTCCATAGCCTTGCAGACCAGGCTAGTCAGGCTTATGGGGCGATAGTTACCAGGGTCAGTTTTGGCCCCTCCTTTGTGGAGCGGAATAACCATTGCTGTGTGCCATTCTATGCGCATGTAGCCTGTGGAGAGGCTGAGGTTGAATGGGTGACTGACCAAGCCCCTTAATCAGAATGTGCTTCCAGGTGGCCTTGGGAAAGGGGACCTGTGCTCACTGAGCTTACCAGTTTAACAAAAAAAGAAAACAGAAAACAACAAAGCAAACAGAACCCATGTCTGTCTGCATAATGGAAAGTATGATAGATCACTAACATTGTTTTGCTCTGTGAATATTTTGAATTGTTCATATATGAACTGAAGGTCACTAGTACTACAAATCTGTTTTAGTAATAAATATTATCCACACCACTCCACTCATCTTTTCAGAGATAGAGGATTCCATTTAAGTGATCTATAACCATCTTAAGTGTGTGGCAAAATGTGAATATGTGGCCATTACATTTATAGCCCTTCCCAAAGGTGCTTATGTTGGTCTGTTTTGCACCATTTTGCAGTAGATACAAGTCCTTAAACAGAAAACCAAGAACAAGTGAAAAGCACCAATAAAGCAAAGCAGATCCACAACCTGGAAGCTGGCTCTGGAAGCCCAAAATGAAAAGTTGATGAAATGCTGATATTCCTTCTTCCGCAAGGCAGAAAATGAAAGGCTGCAACTTACATAAAACTTTCTTGCTTTAATAACAAACAAAAATCTCCTCAAGCGCTTTCGCTCAGCCTGGTGCTGAGCTTTTTCAAGATACAATAAAATCAAGCTGGTTGTTCTTTATATACATAGTCAAAACTTGACCAATAATTCAATTAGTAAAAGAGAAGGTCTAATTAACCCTTCAAATTACTTGCTGGTACAAAACCTGCTTGCAGGCAAACCATTACTAAGCACAACTCACTGCAATGTCCAACAAAGTATATGCATAAACTTAATAATCAATCGTTGGTGTACACACAGATTGCCATAAAAATATACAGTGTTAGAAATATGCAATATTAAAACTATGCAATGTTAAAACAATATTCAAAAGCCAATACTATACACATACTAGTATGTTAAAAATGTTTAAATGTGCTGTTTATTCAGCAAAATTTTTATTTCTGTATGTAAACCCTGAAGACACTGGAAAACCAAAAATTCATAATTTAGCCTTCCTTAACCTCAGGACGCTGCTGATGCTGCAAGCGTCATTGAGCCCTGGTCGCCTTCCTGCATCTAGTCTTAGCTGCCATAGTAACTCTTTGTATTCTAAACAAGACCCCCAGTCCCCCCCCCTTTCATCCAACCTTAGCTGTTCTAAAATAATGAATTTAATTTCCATGTTACGACAAAAAAGGGAATGTCTATAAAAAGCATCAGTTTCCTTTTTCTTAATTATATCATACTGATGCTCATAAATACATCTTCTGAGGGTTCTTTCAGTCTTTCCTATGTAGAAACTTTTACATCTAGTACATAAACCCAAATAAACAATAAATTTGGCATTGCAATTATAATGGCCCCTTGGTTGATATAAGAATTTTCTTGATGGTAAATATAACCTATGTCCATTGAATATAGCCGGGCATTGCTTGCACATTCCACATTTGTATGTGCCTTCTTTTTTATTATCACTACTTGCCATTGGTTTGTTCTGATTCATCTCTAGCATTTCTTTTAAATTGGTACCCCTACGTCTAATGAATCTAGGAAACTCTGGAATCATATTCCCTAACCTATCGTCCAGTCTTAGGATCGGCCAGTATCTCTTTACACTGTTTTCCACAACCTCATAATCAATACTAAAAGTATGGATGTATCCTTTTTGTTCCTTATTCTGCAGGCTACTGCCCACTTGGCATATTGATGTGCCCGTAGTGTCTAGGAGAGGTGGATATTTTGTTTCCCTGCACCTAATAATCTCTGTCGCTAGCTCTTCAACAAGAAGGCTAGGATACCCTCTTTCAAAGAATCTTTCTTTTAGGAACCTAATTTCCTCCATAAACACCTGCTTTGTGTTGCACATTCTGGATGCTCGGATAAATTGCCCCTTGACTATGCCTCTTTTTTGATATTCAGGGTGGTTACTTTTAAAATGCAAAAAAGCATTTGAATAGGTGGGCTTCCTAAACACACTTGATATGAACCTATTGTTAACTTTATCTTTAACCAAGTGCACATCCAAGTAATTCAAGCTGTCAAAACTCAATGAGTGTGTAAAGGTTAGAAAAGAAGTAGTGCTGTTAATGTAATGAAAAAATTCCTCCATATTTGCCCTAGTACCACTCCATACAAGACAAATGTCGTCAAGAAATCTGACATAATGCTTGATGTACTGTGCCCACTCTGTGCCAAAAATGTATGTGTTTTCGCATTTATGCAACACTATGTTTGCATAAACTGTGGCACAGGCCGCCCCCATTGCAACACCTGATTTTTGCCTGTAGAAATGGCTGTTGAAACAAATGAAATTATTTTCCAGGATTAGTTCCATTAGCTCCACCAACAAGTTTGTGGTGTTGGAAGTAAGTTTCGCCTCTTTAACTAAAACATCACTAAACCATTTCAGTCCTGTAGAATGAGGTATACTGGGGAACAGTTGAACAATGTCTATAGTTACCAGCAATAGATCCGGATAGTATGCTAGGGATAGCAGACCCTTAAGAAAATCCCAAGAATCCCTGCAGATGTACTTCAAAGAAGCAGCAAATTGCTTCAAAGTGTGGTCTATAAATTTCCTAATCGGTTCTGTTATATCTCCTTGCCCAGATACTATAGGTCTGAAGTGCAGGGGGTCCAGAACTTTGTGTGTTTTCGGGATGCCAAATATTACAGGAATTCTTGGCTTGGCAACAATTAAAAAATTATACAATTTTTCGTTAAAGATTTAGTTAAAGAGGCGAAACTTACTTCCAACACCACAAACTTGTTGGTGGAGTTAATGGAACTAATCCTGGAAAACAATTTCATTTGTTTCAACAGTCATTTCTACAGGCAAAAATCAGGTGTTGCAATGGGGGCGGCCTGTGCCACAGTTTATGCAAACATAGGGTTGCATAAATGGGAAAACACATACATTTTTGGCACAGAGTGGGCACAGTACATCAAGCATATGCCAGATTTCTTGACGACATTTGTTTTGTATGGAGTGGTACTAGGGCAAATATGGAGGAATTTTTTCATTACATTAACAGCACTACTTCTTTTCTAACCTTTACACACTCATTGAGTTTTGACAGCTTGAATTATTTGGATGTGCACTTGGTTAAAGATAAAGTTAACAATAGGTTCATATCAAGTGTGTTTAGGAAGCCCACCTATTCAAATGCTTTTTTTGCATTTTAAAAGTAACCACCCTGAATATCAAAAAAGAGGCATAGTCAAGGGGCAATTTATCCATGCCTCCAGAATGTGCAACACAAAGCAGGTGTTTCTGGAGGAAATTAGGTTCCTAAAAGAAAGATTCTTTGAAAGAGGGTATCCTAGCCTTCTTGTTGAAGAGCTAGCGACAGAGATTATTAGGTGCAGGGAAACAAAATATCCACCTCTCCTAGACACTACGGGCACATCAATATGCCAAGTGGGCAGTAGCCTGCAGAATAAGGAACAAAAAGGATACATCCATACTTTTAGTATTGATTATGAGGTTGTGGAAAACAGTGTAAAGAGATACTGGCCGATCCTAAGACTGGACGATAGGTTAGGGAATATGATTCCAGAGTTTCCTAGATTCATTAGACGTAGGGGTACCAATTTAAAATAAATGCTAGAGATGAATCAGATCAAACCAATGGCAAGTAGTGATAATAAAAAAGAAGGCACATACAAATGTGGAATGTGCAAGCAATGCCCGGCTATATTCAATGGACATAGGTTATATTTACCATCAAGAAAATTCTTATATCAACCAAGGGGCCATTATAATTGCAATGCCAAATGTATTGTTTATTTAGGTTTATGTACTAGATGTAAAAGTTTCTACATAGGAAAGACTGAAAGAACCCTCAGAAGACATATTTATGAGCATCAGTATGATATAATTAAGAAAAAGGAAACTAATGCTTTTTATAGACATTCCCTTTTTTGTCCCAACATGGAAATTAAATTCATTATTTTAGAACAGCTAAGGTTGGATGAAAGGGGGGGGGGACTGGGGGTCTCTTTTAGAATACAAAGAGTTACTATGGCAGCTAAGACTAGATGCAGGAAGGCGACCAGGGCTCAATGACGCTTGCAGCATCAGCAGCGTCCTGAGGTTAAGGAAGGCTAAATTATGTATTTTCGGTTTTCCAGTGTCTTCAGGGTTTACATACAGAAATAAAAATTTTGCTGAATAAACAGCACATTTACACATTTTTAACATACTAGTATGTGTATAGTATTGGCTTTTGAATATTGTTTTAACATTGCATAGTTTTAATACTGCATATTTTTAACACTGTATATTTTTATGGCAATCTGTGTGTACACCAACAATTGATTATTAAGTTTATGCATATACTTTGTTGGTCATTGCAGTGAGTTGTGCTTAGTAATGGTTTGCCTGCAAGCAGGTTTTGTACCAGCAAGTAATTTGAAGGGTTAATTAGACCTTCTCTTTTACTAATTGAATTATTGGTCAAGTTTTGACTATGTATATAAAGAACAACCAGCTTGATTTTATTGTATCTTGAAAAAGCTCAGCACCAGGCTGAGCGAAAGCGCTTGAGGAGATTTTTGTTTGTTATTAAAGCAAGAAAGTTTTATGTAAGTTGCAGCCTTTCATTTTCTGCCTTGCGGAATAAGGAATATCAGCATTTCATCAACTTTTCATTTTGGGCTTCCAGAGCCAGCTTCCAGGTTGTAGATATAAGTCCTTGTTAAACTTTTAATTTTCTTGTCCATAACTGGCTACCATATAATGCTACAAGCAATGGACATCTTGTTTTACTCTTCTCAGATGCCCTTTGTATGTAATGTCCAACATTTTCTTTTGAGAAATATTTATCATTCTGAACTCACACAACAGAGTCTACTGACATAGACAACTGGTCATTTCTAGTTGCATATGGTAATCTCCTGACCATCCTTTTATGAGGATGGTAAAACACTGGACAGTGTATTTTCGGGTCTATATTAGATCAGCGAACGCTTAAACAAGCGAACGCTGATTGATTGACCTTACATAAGCGAAAGCTTACAATCTCGAACTGTCAGATCAGCGATTTTTTTCCTAGGGAAAAAAATCGCTGATCCAAAACATGTACACACAACACAAGCACACCAAGCAAACAGAAATCCGCACACATACACCTAAAATCTGACACCTAACCCTACACTAAACTATGCACACACCACTAACTATCCACTTACCTTAACCCAAACCCTAACCCTAAGGTCAGTCACTATCGCACACTCACCTCACCCGCTCCCTAACCCTAACTCACCTAAACCCGCCCTAACCATCACGTCCACACAGTCGCACATACCTAACCCGTGCCCTAACCCTAACTCACCTAACCCACCCCAACACTCACATACACACAATCGCACACTTACCTGAATCCGACCCGTAACTTTCCACCACAGCACTGAAAATACCGAAGCAACAGAAACGGACAACCAAATTCTTTCCCTAGGAAAAAATTCGGGTTTCTGTTACTTCGATATTTTGACCATTCGCTTAAATAAGGTCGATCAATCATCATTCGCTTCTTTAAGTGTTCGCTGATCTAATATAGACCTGTATTTTCCTTTTCTGATTTACATTTTGATAGGGATATATACATATACATATATATATATATATATATATATATATATATATATACACATATATATATATATATATATATATATATATATATATATATATATACTAGTAAGTATTCAGATATACTAGTATATCATTTATTTAGGAGAATCAGGATGCTTGGCTCTTTTACTTTCTCACAGGGTAAATAAGTTTGTTGACAATATCATGCTACTTTATTTTAGATTTATTTTTTTATTTTACATGTTAACTGGGGTAGAGCAATCTCCATTGACTTTTTTCAGACTTAGCCCAGAAGTGGTGTCCGGTTAAGTGACTTGCTCAGAGTCACACAATTACGCATGGAGACCTATGGGAATCAAACCTTGAACCACTGGACCACATAAAGAGCTAGTTATCAGCTTCTTAATACTCAGCGCCAACTGTCAGATAGCATATGTGGTATAATATACTATGTGTGAGCACTGAAATGTGCTCATAGGAATCGTGCCCAGTGCTGCTGTTTTCATAAGTGGCGTTCTTGCTTATGTTAAAAACATGTTCTCAAGAATAATGATTTGTTACTAAGGTGATTTTTTCCATGCAAACACTCATGGAACTTCTTCACTTACAACAGGAGACTAAAGGCTTCTTCATTAGTCCATAAATAATTACACTCAGCTTGTTTTCACTGATTGTAAGGTCAGCACAGTGGATTTTTCAGTGACATGCTGAGAGACGTGCAGTGCAATGGCACAAATTCCACAAGACAAAGCATCGCACACAAATCAGACAGGCATGAAAGAATCAAAGTTGCCAAGCATTTTGTCTGACAAAATCACCTTCTTCATTGCATTAACAGACCATTTTCAGGTAGGTTCCTTCAACAGCAGTACATTTGGGGGAAACAGAACTGTTAAGAGGTTTGGTAGAAATCTGTAGTCGTAGTTTACCACTTCTAGGTATGACCTCAGTTATGACATTTTATGAGATGCAGCTGCCTTTAGCATGGCCTCTGTACTGACAGACTTATATAGTCCATATTTTTATTACATGTCCACGGTAGGAGATCTCATTATAGAAAAACTCACGTCTCCATTAGTCAAGAGGCCATCCCCCCTTTAGCCTGTGTAGAACATTCTTGTGGTCATTTAGGTGACTTTTAGTATCCTTACTTGTTACAGTAAGGTAATATTACATAACAGGATTCTCTGGAGTATGCCCATTACTTTATGCCATGTGACTGGCACAAATGCCACTCTAACAAGACATTTCTCCTGGAATAACCTTTTTTGTGTATTATTAGTCAACAACTATTTGAGAGTCTTCCATTTCTGTCTGCAGTTAACTGTTTGCTAGACCAACCTTGTAAAATGCTATCCCTGTTGAGATACACAGGTGTCCCCTGTCAATATGACTCCTGTATACTATTTGACTCTGGGTATGTGGTATCTTTAAAATCTCTGAAATTACATATACCTCCTGCTTTTGTTTCTGCATTACAAACAGCATGGCTAAGACATATTCAAGCTCATTTACTTTCAAGAATATTCTTGTATTTTCCAACCTTTGCAGTTCTAGATCTGCAAAGAGCCCAATGGCATATGTAACTGAATAAGTTTTTTTTGAACCAGAATATTTTTATAACGCAGTCTTTGCTTCTAGGTTCTTTAAAGTTGTAATTTCTCTGGAAAAAGAAACAAAACTTGTTTGCGTATCATATGTCAGTAGTTCTAACAGTTTTTAGCTGTGTCCTTCTTTGTACAGCTCTGTGATGACAAATCACCGACTTCACTTAGCAGCAGTTTTAATCTGTCAAGTAAATAGCGCTGTTCATCTCTGTTCAGCATATATAACCCTAACATCACTCTTTTACCACTAAAAATCAGTGCCACTTTGATTTTACATTTAGAGACCATTTTCTCACTTGATTACCTCTTTAACTGTACTTTTTTTTTCTCTTTCACTGGTGCATTTGGGACCCTTAATCTGTAATATGAATTACAGACAATACCACCCACCTCCTGTGGGGTGACCCATATAATTTTACTATCATCTTCACTTATGCTGTGTAATTCCAGACATAAATAATTTTGCCAACGTCTATTGTATACTTCTGTGCCCCTGAATAAGTATCAGTACTTATAGCAGCAGCATTATACACATTTGTTTTCCTTTCATGAACCCTTTGATTACCACAGTTCCTTTTTATTAGCACATGCATTTAGTATGTCCTTTTTTATGTCATTTCCTTTAATCTGTTCCTTTAAACTAAAAATTATTGGGCTCATGTGATATCTTGCCACAAGCAAAATGTACGTGTTTCAGTACATCTGACAGACATCTTATTAGCTGTCTACTCAGTCACTTCTGCAGAAATTCAGATGCATCATTGTTAGCTATTTCAACTGGTGTTGCAGTACTTAGAGCAGGATTTAGTCTTAAATCTGTATCTGGTAGCAGTATGTTTTTATACTTTTTGAATATATGCCACACACAAATCTGTCTGTTAATGTATTAGATGGTAGCATACGCATCCACATAACAATGGGATGATACCTGCACAGTGATGTAATATATTGAGTTATGCACAAATTTATATTCTGAATACTCATGGAATCTGAATTGTAAAAGAGTCAATACTGAGTTTGGGCTTAAAAGGTTTTGAAAAGCTCTGAAGTGCCTTTAAATAGCTGTGAAGCAGTTATAGATTGATAGACTCATAGCCTTTTACTAGGCTAACGACCCAGGGGGGCCTTTCTAAGTCTAGCCAAGTTTTCCCGAAAGAATCATGATATCCTCTATCAAAATAGGACACTGAAGGGTAGGCATTTAAAATCTACCTCTGTTCAAAAGGGACATGGGTGCCAGGCCCAGTGTAAATGTCCTATTCCATATCCACTGGTCTAGGCTGCACTTAAACTGGGTAATAGATAAACTCAGCTTCACATTTATAGGAAGCCTGTTCCATAGGAGGGGCAGTCTCTGGGACACATATCTGTCTCTCTAGCATGCTCTGTTCAAGTCACAGACAAAATTCAGGTCCATAGACCTTGTATTTCTGGTACTGTTTGACTTATGAATATACAGGAGATTCATAAGTGTGGGGTTCGCAGATGCCTTGTAAACCAGGCATAAATCATTCCTCAGCAATCTATAGGAACTGAGTAGAGGGAAAGGGTTTTAAGGCACCTTGCATAAGGCAGGCTTGTTATGCCTTGTAATATTTTTGTAAGGCACCTCTGAGGTGACTCTAATTGCTGCATATGCCTGGTCAGATATATACCAAAGGGAGCATTGTACTTTACTTTACGACTGGTCTGATAAGGGCAGAGTACAGTGGGATAATGACATCTTTGAACCTAGATGCCATGCCTTATAGGTTGCACAACATAAAAAGATTTCCTCACCACTGTGGCTACATGGTGGTCGAAGGTAAGGTTACTGTCTATGTGTGTACCCAAGTTCCTGACCACTGGGTTGACTCTTAGGGGTGTATTATCAACATGGTAATTATCTGGTATGGTTGATTTCCTAAAGGGTACAATTGTGCATTTCATATCATTGAGTTTAAGACTATGACTTTGGCACCATTTGTTACTCAGAGATAGGCCTTCTTGGAGAATAATAGCATCTGCAAGAGAGTTAATGATAACCACCTGCTTGCACCCATCTGCAAACTTTGCTTCCACTTCAGAAAAATAGATGCCAAAAAGGAGTGGGTCCTTCGCTGACCCCTGAGGGACTCTGCTAGTGACTGGCCTCTTGGTGAAGGTGGCCTCATCTATTTGACCTCCTGCATCCTATCAGTGACCCAGATGACTATTCAGTGGGTGATAAAGGGTTTATACCTAATTTAGTGAGCTTGTCTATAATGCCTGAGTGGAGTACTGTATCAAAAGCTTTGGCCCAGGTCAAGGTAAGCTGTGTGCACAATCTTGCCCACATCCATTGCTTTAGTGACTCTCTCAAGGAGGTCCCCCAGATTTAATAGCCATGACCTTCCTTTAAACAAGATGAACTCTGATGGATCCAGCATTTGCAGATTACCTATATTCTTGTTTATCATGTCCACGTTGATTCTTTCTATGGCCTTATATGTGAGGCTGGTCAGACTTTTGGGCCTACAGTTACATGGATCAGTGGTTGAACCGCTTTTGTGCAGTGGAATGACTGTAGTCATCTTTCTTGAGTGGTACAAGAATCTTTATTTGCTACTGTATAGTACGTTTCAATAAAAAATCATCTTCTAAAGAAGACACTATGGACTGCTCTTGCTTAATTTCATTGCTTTTCTGTAATGCCATACGAATGACCCTTATCCTTTTAGAGGCTTGAAATAACTTTTGTATCTGTCCTTTTGCATCTCTGCTTCATGTTTTTCTATAGTTTTGTCAGTGTGATCATGCCTAGACTTACTTATCTTTCTTTTTCGTAATGCATTCATCAATTTATCTACTTATTACTGGAGGAAATCATTTGTTTTTAATTCTGTGGGTGTGCTCAGTCCCAGGACTATCATCGGACATCTAGGCTAATTGTCTCCTAATGTTTTGTGGTTCCCACATCTGGAAACATTCCTCCTGCCATCCATCACATGTCCTCAGCCCAATTCTCTTCTGTATGATAAATGCAATACCCAGTCCTGTTTGTTGACATACTACCAATTTTAGTTAGATCAGCTAGCCATTACCCCCCTAATATGCTAATCTCTTATTCTATTTACTGACTTCTCTGTCCATTTGACATCGCATTATCGAGGTATCTTAATTCTCTATATTCTAAAGAACCTAGTCCTTCTGAAGTTAGAAGTTATAAACTGTATCTTACACTGGCAACTCCTGGCATGTACGCCTAAGGACTAAAGTTTCTACAAAAAGGAGTAGGGTTGAAATTATTTTTTTCTCTTTTACCCCCTCTGTCTATCGATCATCAGTCCTTCCGAGCCAGTCAGCCTTTTGCTCCCCATCACAGGGGCTCTCATTCAGACAGCCACTGGGGCAATTTGAGGATTTCTTTAATACTCTAGCTATCTGGGAAGAGGCATGCAATAGGATGATGCTGATGACAGAGGAGATCCCCTCACTTCTGCAAGAAGTGCTCACCCCAAGCAGCCCTGCCTTTTCTCCTAAAGCATAAGTGGTAGTCTGTCTAGCCTGTAGCAGGGAAATTACAATGCCCAGTCTGTCCCCCCCCCCAGAGTGGATGTATCCCTCCCACCGTGAAAGAGGTGAGTGGGCCATCCTCCTTCACTCCTCCTCCTTCCTGCCTGGCTCCTTAAGTGTTGGGGTAACTAATCAAAGCCTGGCTACCTATGTCATGGTCAGGGCTCCATACATCAGTACTACTGGCCAGGCTAGCACTGCTGCAATTGTCCACCGGACTAGGTCTCTGCTAAACAGCTTCAGAATAACTTTCTCAAACCATGATGTTCACGCTAACATAATACAATTATTAAGCAAGCAATATCCAAAGGCAGTCCACAAACCAGGCAAACAATTCGACAGTTCAGTCATATAAAAATAAATTTATTCAGTAAAAATAGGTTAGCGCTTTCACATAGTGCTTCATCAGACCATCAAGAACAAACTGGTCAAAGTTCATTTAAATATAAGACATCAACCAATCAGCTCATTTATTCTGTTCCATCAGATTTACACATGCAGAGTGGCAAATCCCATATGGCTTTATCTTTCTAGAGGTGAGCTGGATGCTTAACAAAGATGGCTGGCAATGTTAATGATCTTCTCCTGTTAGTCCTAACTTTAATTACATTAATAGTCAGTTGTAAATTTGTTCCTCTGAGTAACCCACTTAACAGACACACTTCCAGGTCATCACTGTAAAGTGAAATATGTGCCAGGTGGGTATAACCCATTAAGAAATGAATAAAACAACAGAAGTAAGCAAATATTCTTGCAATATGTAATACCAGGAGCATTTCTGTAAACAACATTACTGTTGCGATTTTGGCAGTAAGAACTGTGCGTCTCGCAGAGAACTGCAGTCTGATAACAATATGTTTAGGGCACCACTGGGTGGCCACTGAAAATACTGCTATGGCAACCAATGAACACTAAGTATATTAGTGCATGATATGGTGTTGCTGTTTGTTTTGTTATAGCACATCTCACTGCAGAATACTAGTCAGCATGTGTCATTGTGGAACACGATTCATTATAGCAATAACCCACGCCTGGATGTGGGTAATGCTGGATTTACCCATGATTGGTGTGGTTTGGTCACAAGGGTGAATTCCAGCATTACCCACACCCAGTAGTGGGTTATTGCTATTATACAATGGCATTATTTAAGAAAAAAAAAAATTTTTCTCAAATAATGGCATTGTATAATGACTCCTTGCTGCCCTTCCACAGCTGTCTGGTATTCTGCGGCAGTTCTGATGTACTGCGCATGCGTATGCTTACGCAGTACATCAGAGCTGTGGGCAAAAGCAACAGAGAAAGCAAGATCTCCATTGCTTTTTACAAACTGTCTCGCTATGTTAAAGGAGTTTAACATTGCGAGACAGCTTTAAAAAAGCAACAGAGAATCTCCGTTGCTTTTTAAAGCTGTCTCGCTATGTTAAACCCATTTAACATAGCAAGACAGTTTTGGGCGGCCACGGTGGTGCAGCGGTTAGCATTGCTGCGTCACAGCAAAAGGTTCTCCGGTTCGATTCTTGGCTGGGGTGCCTTCTGTGTGGAGTCTGCATGTCCTCCCTGTGGTTGCGTGGATTTCCTCCGGGTGCTCTGGTATCCTCCCACATCCCAAAGACATGCAGTAGGTGGATTGGACACTCTAAATTGGCCCTAGGTGTGAGTGTGTGCGTGTGTGTGCCTTCTGTGGAAGGTTGGGCGCCGGGCTGGCAACTCGACACTGTAAAACTCCACTGCCAATCATGAGCGGACAGATGATCCACTGTGGCAACCCCTAACCGGGAAAAAGCCGAAAGAAGAAGAAGAACATAGCGAGAAAGTTTTGAAAAAAGCAACGGAGAAAGCAAGTTCTCCATTGCTTTTTACAAAGTGTCTCGCTATGTTAAAGGAGTTTAACATTGTGAGAGAGCTTTAAAAAAGCAACAGAGAATCTCCGTTGCTTTTTTTAAAGCTGTCACACTATGTTAAATCCATTTAACATAGCGAGACACCTTTAAAGAAAGCAACGGAGATAGGAAGATCTTCGTTACTTTTTTTAAAGCTGTCTCACTATGTTAAACTCCTTTAACATAGCGAGACAGTGTCTAAACAGCAATGGAGATCTTGTGTTCTCCGTTACTGTAAAAAAAAAAAGAGTTATACTAATGGAAAAATTTCCATTACTATAACTCTCATTTACAATGTGCACGCTGACCAATCAGCGTGCACGTTTTGGAATATTTATGGGGGGTCGTTGTATAATATTATTTACATGGTGCTTTTATTGTGGAACCTGGTTTATTGTTTCATAAATACAATTCTCATTATGGGATCTGCCACATTTTACTATTCAGATGTTCATAGATACTAGTTTAACTGTTCTTTTGCGAAACTTTAAGCCTAGAGAGTCACCCCATGTGAGAATCAAACCCTTGTGTCTGAAAGGTAAAACTTTAACCATTATGCCAACCTCCCACTAAATATACAGCATTGCCAAATTTCAAATTCAGGACCTTGTCAATGCAGAGTGCATTAGCCCACTAGGCCACTCAACACTTCCACAATGTGTCATTGTGGAACTTGATTCACTGCTCTGCACATTCAGCTTTCATTACAGATCATAATTAAATTCTCTCCATGTGCAGTTCTAATTTTGGAACCTGGTTCATTGCTGCACACATAAAGCTTTCATTTTGGAACTTGGTTCACTGTTCCACACGTGCAGCTGTCATTGCAGAAACTGAATCATTGCTCTATACATGTAGCTGATTGTAGAATTTGAGTCATTGCCCAACTTATGAAGCTCTCATTGGGGAAACTGACTTGTTGCTCTTCACATGTATTTCTCATTGTAGAACCTGTTTCATTACCTCACACGCCTTGCTTTCATTCTGGAACTTGGTTCATTGTTCTACACAAGCAGATCTTACTTTGGAACCTGATTCATTGTTCTGCACATGCTGCTTCCAGCACGGAACCTGATTCATTTTTCTGCACATGCAGATCTCATTGTGAAATCTGATTCATTGTTACATGCATCTAGCTTTCATCCTGGAACTTGGTTCATTGTTCTATGTGTGCAGTTTTCACATTTGAACTTAATTCATTGCTCTGCACATGCAGCTCTTATTGTGGATCCTGGTTCGCTGTTACATGAGTACAGTGCTCATGTTTGGAACCAGGTTCTATTTCCACACATTCAAATCTCACTCTGGAACTTGGTTTACCATTCCATATATGCAGCTATCATTATATATCTGGTTCATTGTTTATGTAAAATGTACTGATCTAGTAAGCTTACTAGGTACTTGTACCCATTTTAAGGAGCAGCCCAATAGCACTGCCTAGTTAAGTGACTTGTTTAGAGTCTTGGAGTATGCAAATGGAGAATGAAGGAATCAAACCCAGAATTACAGGATGAAGCTCATAACTTTAATCCTATGTTTTAAACATGCAACCGATACTGTGGTGAAGCTATTTCGTTGTTCCACACGTGCATCTTATATTCTGAAACTTGATTTGTTGTTATATACATGCAGTTCTCATTGTGGAACATTATCCATTCATACTGACAGGTCTCACTCTGAAATTAGCTTCACTGTGGAATTTGACTCATGCTTCCACACAAATCTCCCACAGCAGAATCTAGTTCATTGTTCAACTTATGCATTTCTTACAGTGGAACCCCATTCATTGGTCTGCACATGCAGCTCTCACAGTGAAACCTGATTCATTGTTCCACAAATGCATCTCTCACAGTAAAACCTTGTTCATTTGTCCCGCTCTTGCAGAAATCAGTGTGGCAATGGTTTTAGTGACCTACATATACAGCTCACATTGTAAAACCTGGTTCACTGTTCCACATATGCATTTCTCACTGTAGAATCTAGTTCATTGCTCCACACTTGCAACTTTCATTGTGGAAAGTGGTTCAGCACTTCACACATGCAGTTTTCCCAGTGGAATCTGGTTCATTACTCAGCGTACACAGACAAACTATGAACACTTGAGGCATAATCCCCCAACAGCAAACTGGATGAGTTAGACTCATCATATAACAAGCCTGGTGAAACTGTGCTGGTATTATTACACATTAATTTTAATCCTGGCATTGCCTTACTTAGTACTAACTGTAGTAGCACAACTGTAGGGAAAAGGCTAGATAATCACTCTCTGAGGTGTAAAACTGTTACACACATCTGTCATACCAGGGTAAGGCTGATAAAGCACTCTAGGATTTGTAGTTTCAAGAAGAAAGGATGAGGGAGATGCCATTCAACCACTTCACAGTCACTGAATGGTAGAGCATCCCATGCATGCAGGGTTTAATGTAGACCCAATAATGCAATATTCCAGATATGGAGCTCTTATTCTGAAGCATGTTTTATTATTTCAAATCATACCATATTTTAACTAGAAAATGACTGCCTCATACCCTTTTGTAGAAAGGCAGCTTTTTAACCACCAAGGCATATGGCTGTAGCTCAACAAAACCATTTTTCTCAGTATACCTGATACAGAAACATTAATTCTGAAATGGTATGTACTTCTTCAAGCAAACCAGATCCTGGCATGTGAATGGAACCAACTGTCATCAGAAGAAAAAGAACCAAATGGTCCTGAATGCCTACTTCTGTCCAAATATTCCACATCTCTATCAGTATAAACATAGACTATATTGTGTTGTTAATGCTAAAAGTTCACAAAAGTAACAACACATTAGTCTTTGTGTTAAAGAATGGCTCTCTCCTTTCAAGTTATATGTTTATTTTTCCTCATAACACCACTTCAGGGTGAGAAGTCATGATCTGTAAGTACTTAAATCAGTGAGGTAATCCATTTTAGTGACAACAGATATTACATTTAATGTAACTGCAGCATATTTTAATGTTAATCTAGAATAATTAAGGCATATAATTAATTCTTTAGGCTTCCTATGAAAATGATTGCATAGTTTTACCTTAGCTGTTTCATGCAAAAGCTAACAATCATAAAGCATATCGCATACACATCATATACACAACCATGCTGCAGGACATATGTGTGTGTGTGTGTGTGTGTGTGTGTGTGTGTGTGTGTGTGTGTGTGTGTGTGTGTGTGTGTGTGTGTTTCTGTGTACTTCAAAAATTAGTTTTTTGGCTTAATGCACATGTAATAATGCATGTTTGAAAATATAAAATGTATTATTTACCACCAAAGTCTTACTCCCTATTATAGTCACATAAATCACCAAACTCCTTTTTATGCTTCTTTTCTTGGGACATGGGTGTCTGATAAAATCTTAGCATTGTTAACTTGTAAAGCACAATGATGTCGATATCTGAGCCAAGATGTACAAAAGAACTGGTTTGTGTAGACAAAGGCAACATAGAACTGACATTTCCAGCTTTGTACGTACAAGTTGTACAATGGGTCTCTTTGTATAGTTCAGCTGGAATGACAGAAGTGACCCTAAGAAGCATTTACTGTTGAACAGATGTACAAACATAAAAAGGCATTTTCATTCTGAGTAGCCCATTGAAATATCTAATGATTCTCTGGTACCGTGACAGTGACAGAGTGGTCCCTAAGGACACTGCACCAAGATGCCCTATGTGCTTGGCAACTTGCTGCCTGTTTTGAGGGTACGTCTGATACAAGCTATTGTGACTAGGTTAAATAGTTACTTTTTATACACTTATTCTTGTCTGACATGTTTTATTTATTTTCTTGAGAAGAAATAAAATCTTACTGGATGTTCAGGAGATTAATTATGAGCATAAAGCATTTTTGTTAACTGCAGTCAGATTTTGCTCATGCGTGATATTATATAATAATGCCTCCTACTGTCACAACATTCTCAAAGAGGTTGCTACATATAACATATGATTGCACTGTGAAAAATTGAAAAGTGCAGTTTATTTATTATTTATTTATTTGGATTTGTTTACCAGGATGGTCCACTGGGCCATAGTGAGCCCATTTTCAGTGGAGGCCCGGGGAGATTTTTAATTTTTTTTGTCATTTCATAAATTTATTAACCAAGTAAACTCACTGGGCCCAAGTATCCGTTTTCAGGGGTAACCTGGAAGCACTGTCAGGTAGTGACTTGTTCAGAGTCACATAACAGGTAAATGAAGGAGGAAGGAAACATGTCCTGCATCTGAGGTATAGGAAACAGTTACAGCCCTAATCCTCTGCATTAACTGCATTTCTTTTCTTTTCTTTTAGACGGTAGTGTGCGTGTGCACGCTTTATATATATATATATATATATATATATATATATATATATATATATATATATATATATATCTATATATATATATATATATATATATATAGATATATATATGTGTGTGTGTGTGTGTGCGCGTGCATGCATGTGTGCGAGTGTGTCTACATGCATACATATGTTCAAGTGTGTGTGTGTGTGTGTGTGCCTGCACATGCATATGTACAAGTGTGTGTGTGGGGGGGGGGGGGGACATGTGCGCATGCACAGGGTAAGGCACTGCTTCCAGTATCATCTGATATTATGCTGGTTTCTTTATTATATAATTTATATAATTATTGAAACATGAAATGACAAATAACATGCTGATTTACAGAATTCAGTGGAAGCTACTTGCTTGTGCGATGGGTTTCTTTATGGAACATGAAACACAATCTATCTTGGTGGAGGACAGCAAAATAAGTGTACACAAATGAAATTGAGTGATATGATAATGAAACCACTGCTATGCAGCACATCATGAAAAAGTAACATGATCAATGCACATGAATTTGTGATGGATGTTGGAGGACACATTATATGCATAAATTAAATGTATACACCAAAATAAAGGCTGAAGGTTGTTATGCCAATCATTCTAAATGTCCTGTATTTAAAAGCACTGCAGCACAGGGGGCTGCCTTTGGTGAAATGAATACTGGCCCAGGAGTAAATTATAACCCTTGTTACTACTACATATTTTCCTATGTCGCATGCCATTTGATTTGGAAAGAAGTGTGTCAAAGTCATTGGGAATCATTAGAAAGGCTGCAGAAATTCTGTATCATTACATGGGTGCTCTGTGACCACTGCTGTGCTTGTTTGGTCTCCTGTTAGCGCTCCTCTGGGAGGTTGGCATAATGGTTAAGGTATGTACCTTACAGACGCAAGGTGCAGGGTTTGATTCTTACAGGGGGTAATTGGCTAGACTTAAAATGGCCCACAAGGGCAGTTAGCCTAGTACCAATCTATGAACCTATGAATCCTTCTGAAAAGACAAAACAGCCTTCTCTCACAGATGTAGGTGATATAAAGGCATCAATGCAAAATTGTGCTCTCCATATGTTTGCATCTTCACAACTAAGTTTCAACTTTCAATGTTTGTGCATATTAGCAGATGCGTTGAAATGTGCCTGCAACTTTACAAACAGACTGCAGCACTATGTGTATGTCCAAGATAGCAGGAGCCTTACATGGTGCTGACAGCCCACCCAACAACTTGCAACAATGGCATGAGAGATAGAGAAGTAACAGTCACAGCAGAGAGGCTGACCTCTACAGTAGCCCACCTAGTATGTCTTGGTATCTGTCAGAGGAAATAATATTTATGAAGGGCACAACTCTGAATAACATAAAAAAGCTCCTTAAAACTACACACTGAAAAACATTAATGATGGCAAATACTATATTATTCAGCCCATTCCTGCCTAAACTCTGCTTTCCATGTTGGAGATCTTCACAGTGGTGGGTAATAATGATCATCATATTGATAACTGTACTGCTCAGTAAGGTCATAGCATGCATCCATCTTATGAAACAGACCCTCATAGTATCCCAGTTGCTGCTCCCTGAACTCGCTATGCAACAGGCAGAACATAATCTCATTCTTCTTTGCACACCAGGCATGCCGTCTTTGAGGGGCATTAACATCAGGAGTCATCAAAACAAATGTCCTGTCAAACAACATAACAGCCTGGGATTCATGCTGGAAGTATTAACTCTGAATCATAAGCAGTAGACTAGTAATGCCACAAACCATGATGTTCTTACATATGCAGGCAGCATGCACAAGCCTTTATCAACAGTGTATCGGTGGTCTGCTATGGAACATAGCTGTGTATCATGTCACCTGTGTGCTTCACCAAAATATAGTGAGTCATGGACATATGTTGAATACAGACATTTGAATACATGTTGCACAAACTACTATTTGCATGTCCCTGAACCACAAAGTCCACCATTTTCCACTCCAAACTGTGCACTGAAAAAAGGAGCAGCACCAGCTATGTAGCATCTTTCATCAACCATCTGGCAGCAAAAAATTCAGACAAAAAAAATGACCTGAGGAGTTACACTGTGTTCTGCAGGATGAGAACAATAGATATATGTCAGGTATGATGTACATGAGCCCTTGTCTGTAAACAGAAGATAAGAACATATGTTGGTCTGTGCTATGGTTTCCTGCAACTTGTATCTATAACCCATACGTAATACATGTACCTGAATATCTGCACTGTAGAAGAGGGAAGACAGCCCACTGTCAGGACTGCCTATTCCTATACTAATATGTATGTCTAACACATCTGTGTTGTGAGTCTGTGAACTGAGGACAACTGTCATTGGCTCCCATTTCAACCCCAAAATCATGTAATGGGACCTTACTGTCACATCTTACCAACAAGTTGCATTGTTGTCCCAAACCAAGTAGTCAGTGAAGCCAGCCCTATACCACTAGATATGTTTCTTATAGGTATATCAGCTGTGCAGGTATGCAGGAGTGTCAGTGGAGGTACATATCTGAGCTATATCTACACAGTTTCTAACACTGTTTGTATGCATAATGTAGGGCCATACATATGGAATGGATTCTTAGATTCACTTGGTTCTGTCGAAACATAAGCAGTGTAGTCTAGTAATGCCACAAACATGATGTACATACACATGTAGGCAACATGCACAAGTCTTCACTGATGGTGCATCAGTAGTCTACTGTGCAACCTAGTTGTATATTATGTC